>NW_028270179.1:4944407-5244407 GCF_037043375.1 Chiloscyllium plagiosum | reverse complement strand
ACAATGTTGATTGTGAGAGATTCGGTAATATAAATGTCATAGAAATACAGATTAATGAGAGTGTACCAATATAGGATGTTTTATAACAGAAGCAACCGTGGGAATCGTGTTCTTCCAGTAGTGAGAATGCTGGCTGGCGAGTTCATGGTCTGACATTATAGTTGACACATGTGCAGCTGATGCAGTCAAAAATGCAACGAATAATAATTGAAGAGGAAACAATATTTCATAAAATAGTGTAAAGGAAAATTGCATGATCGTGTGTTATGATAGCCATTTAGATATCTCCTGCAAACATGGTTTGCAAATGGCGTAAAGATGACACAACAACAAGAAGGCTGGAATTGAATGCCTCTGAGATGAGCTAATCGAGGCTGCCTAATCACCTGTTGGCAAATGTGATTATTTTTCACCTCGAATCGAGAAATCTGCAGACTTCTTTGATAAACTTTTTGTTGTGTCACTCAGGTCTTTCTATCAGAGTCTGACTTCATGATCTGTCATGAAATATCCTGCGGCCACACAATTTTTCATTTCTAATTTCTATGGATACACGTTGTTTTCTCGTACGAACATTTCAATTGTCTTTGTAGTGCGGTGACGGCTCTTGACCTTATCCTTCTGTTTCTGGCTTGTGAATATCTACCTGTCTTCCTCACTCTCCGCATCAAAATTCATAGTGAGTTTATTCTTCTGCTATTTTTAGTAATGAGTTAAGTCCTCCGTAATGTTTATGTTTGATCTGGCTATTTGCTTGGTCAGACGGCAGCTGTGCAAGTATTTACTCCACTCCTTTGTGTAAATTGGTCAATCATTCCTTCTAGTTCTCTATGTCAAAGATGGTCCGTGGATCCACTCGTTCTATTTGCTATTCACTTTTAGGCAGCTCTCAGATGCTTTCTGTAGAAATTAGTCTTATAATTGATGTAACCGATATTTGGCAATAATCCTCAATTGCTCTCAGAATTTGCATTGAGTAGCATCACATACTAATGTGTTTGTGCAACAATATAAGTTCGACAAAATATACACAACTTTCCCAAATATATAATCATAATCATAATCATAATCAACATAAGTGGTTCTTCACATTAAAAGTCAAGAAAATATGCACAAGCCACGGCAACATAAAACGGTACGATATGGTGTGGAGTACAATCACAGACAGCTGCCTGCTTTCCAGCTCTGAGTAATTTTGGTTCTGTCCCTTGCCTTGCTCTAACTCGTCAGTCAATTGCGGACTCAAATAGCCACGAAAATGTGGCTGGGAGAATATTGAAAAACAAAATTAAAGCGAATGTTAGCAATGTCGTTAAAGCCTGATCCAAAATTGTAAATCCAATACATCCAGGTACAGTAAAATATTGTTGCTTATCAGAACATTCTAGTCAACATTGTTATTTCCCAGGAGAGACTCAAGTCGAAAGAAAATGGGGATATTTCTGAAAACAAGAAAACGACTGTATATTGAAATATCTAGATTGCATCGTCTTGCAACATGTCGAACAGATGTAAAAGTGATGGTGAACCGCACTGAGCAGTCTATTAGGAGAAAGTGAGTTCTGCAGATGTCGCAGGTCAGAGGCGAGAGCGTGGTGCTGGAAAATCACATAGCAGGTCAGGCAGCATCCGAGGGACAGACTATTGCAATGTGAAGCAGGATTTAGCAAACTTTAGGCACACAGGTCAGTTCCAAACGAGGTAAATTGAATTATTAATTATTGATTCGGTTCTACCTGACCTCAGTGATAATCGGCAGTACATAAACCATTAACCATGGCCACCAGGTAACGAGTAGTACAGCTGGAGCTTCCTAGATTTCTCTGCAATGAAATTACCATTAGCCCTTGGCTTGCTTTGAGAGAGAGATGGTAGAATGTACCGAATCTTATTTAGATTCCTGCGCGTATTCCTGCCTGGCGGTGCATGCTGGGATTCATTTGTAAATGTGCACAGCTGAAGCAGAACTAAGCCAGTAACTCAAAGCAGCTGAATGCTGTGGCCCTCACTTTTTAGCTTAAGGCACAGAACTGAGAATTACTGAAGATTCCAGGCATATGAAGGTCAGAATATTCATGATTTCAGAGAATAATCATAGATTCTCGACAGTGCCGAAATCAGCCATTTGGCGCCATGTGTCTGCAACGAACTTCCAAACAGTATCCTTCTCTGAGGACCCCATTCTCACAACCCCACATGGGATACTCCACACCTCTCACCTCCATCCCCGACCCCGTATCCATAAGTATACACTTCACATGACTAATTCACTAGACTGCACATCTCTGGACACGAGAAAGCAATATAGCCTGACTAATTCACAAAAACTGCTGAACATTAGACTGCCGGAGTAAACTGGTGTCCCCGGATGTATCCCACGAATACACGGGGCAATTGTACAAATTTCATATAGGCAATCACCCAAGTCTGTGGTCGAACCCGGGAGTTTGGTGATGTGAGGCAGCAGGGCTAACACCTAAGGATATCATTGAATGTAAGTAGTTGGGTAAAATTTATGCAGTTTGTAATTGCTCAGAGTATCGAATCATTCCCTCTTTCTCAAGATGTTTTGGCATGACACAAGTTTACAGCACAGAAACAGGCTGTTTGGTTAATGTGTCATTACCGACGAATGTTCTAAAACTAAGCTAATCCCATTTATATACATTTGTGTTGTATCCCTCTAACACTTTCTTATTTATGCATCTATTTAAATGCCTTCAAAAATGTTGTCGCTGGACCTGCATCTATCACTTTATGTGTCAGCGTATTCCGCATAAAAACGACAGTCTGTACGAAAAGATTTCCCGCCAGGTCCCTTGGAAATCTTCCCCGTTTCGCCTTAAAATTATGCCTTCTTGCTTGGTGATTCCCTTTCCTTGGCAAAAGACCTTTGTTATTCACCAACATCCTGGGCTCCAGTTAAAATTATCCCAGCCTATCCAGCCTCTCTGTATAACTCAACCACAGTCACACCACTGTCTGCCCGCCTCCCCATATCCCAGAAACGTTTGGGGAGAATATGTTGCAAATCTTTTCTGCACCGTCTCTAGTTTCATAATAGCCTTGGACCAGTCCGTGTGAGTTTTGGAATAAAGGAATCACATTACAAAAAAAAAGTTAAAATGAATGCCTTTGGCAGAATGGCGTAAAGGTGACCGAAACATATTTCTCCAGAAGCATCATTAAACGAGCATGGTTTTGTTCATCCTTCTGAATAAATCAATGACAACTCATGGATTGTTTGTCAGATTTGTGATTTTCAAAGCTGCCAATAAACGATGATGATGTATTTAATGGGTGTACATGTCCTGTACAAGCGTATTTTAACATCAGCAAAATAATGTGGATTCAAAACCATTGAGCGGGCGTTGACATTATTCTGTTGTTTCGGAATTATGTGTGGTGTTCAAATTGAGACGAATAATGTATAATAAGGTTTGTACACAGAACAATGAAAAGTTCTGAATGTGCTGCATTCTAAGTTTCATTTGGCAGTCATCGTTAAATGGCATAAATAAGTCAGTCAGTATAGAAAATTGATTGATTTACTCGTGAACGATGAAAACTGCTTTGATAATGTGGAGAATACATGATGGGCAAATTAGAGCAGGTCCTGAGGAACGCATTGATGGATTGCCATGCGGATGGAGGCATGTGATGTGCAATTGACTGAATCTCATACGACTTCCACATTCAGTTTATTTTCTATTAAATTCCATAAATATGAATGAAGAAATTGCAATCATCTCTGCTCATTTTTGCATATTCTAATGACCCTCGATTTCTTTTTTCATGATGCATCCGTGTTTGAACTTTTTGAAGACGAACGTCTCTGCACAAACTAATGAATCCAGCATCTGCAATAATTTGCTGCTGTGCCATTCCAAGCAGTGATTGTGACGCCTCTCCAGCAGATGGAACCGTGCTGGCTTTGCTGCCACAATCACACCTGGCTGAAAAAAATACCTCTGTCTCTGACTCAGATCACAGTGAACTCTGGGATATTCCCAGCCTTTCGCCGAGCTTCTTACTTTATTTTACGTGTTTGTCTTCGACCTGCTGAGACTTTCCGTTGGTTTCTCGAATCGAAATTACACGTTCTTCAATTCAGCAATTCAGAGATATATTTTGCAATAAAAATGATACTCATGTCACTCTAACATGGCAGCCGCTATAGACGAGATACGTTTGGATTGACAAGTTGGGAACTTGTGGCAGAAGAGATGGCACTGTCGGGACTCAGACCCCTGAGGGGAATCAGAGCAATGCCCTGCGACCAAGAGAACAATTAGTGACAGTCGACAAACTCAGAGTAGTCAAATATAAACTCTTTGCTCCGTAATTCGACATTTCTGGATCAGAATTGGAATGCTTTAATGTCACTTTATTGTTTCCCTTTTCACCTCGTTCTGGCCCTTTAAACCTTGATTTCCTGGTTGATCTCGAATTGATGAGCTCCTCTACACGACTCAGATCTGTCCTTTCAATGAACAATCCAAATACTAGACAGCAGATCACACATCTCTGTACAGGCATATCTTTACACCATAAGACTTAGAATGAGAAGAAGGCCATTTGACCCAATGACTCTGCTCAGTTAATAAATGAAATCCTAACTTATCTAATAATCTTTAGTAGTATGAATCGATAAGGAGCTCTGAACAAAGATCGTTGTCTATACACATGACACAGGAGGCCTCTTGAAAACCTATCCAAAACAGTAGAAAATAACAGCAATATGAGGCGCCAACTTGCCGTTGCCACTATGAGTCCTCGCTGGACCTCACCAATACAGACACCACTGGTGCTGACGGGTGCAGCATCTGGCAAACTGCCGTCACTATGAGCATTTAGAAACCAGCGGCTGGATCAGACAGATTCAACACGGATTTATGAAGGGGAAATTATGCTTCACAAATCTGTTGATTTTGGGGAGAAATCAGGATGAGGCTGTTGATTTGGGCAATCAGCCATGGTCATGATGAATTATGCAGCAGGCTCAAAAGGTCGAATACATTCCTCCTGCTCTTGCCGTAGGTGCTTCTCAAAGATGGTTTCGGACATCCGTCGGCTATGTAGCCCAGGCTGAGGCCGCCAGGTGTCGTACGAGGCCCAAACACGCCTCGACCACAGCCTCAAGGAATCTGCGTTCAGACTGTTTCGACAATGCAGAAGCCACGGTCACCAGTCTGCGCTGCTGGGCCCATTTATCGCCACAGAGCTCTTCACTGAAAGTCAATTAAAGGAAATAGAAGATGATAAAAAGACAACGGGAGAAGAGAAATGTAAAGAAACGAAAATAAAAGCGGATTGGGCAGACGACCCAAAACTCAGAAGCCCAAATCCAACTCAATTTTAGCGGATACCAGGGACAATGACAGGAAATACGTGGAAGTAGGAATACTCTATAACATTGCACGACCATATGAACTGATATTTGAACACTCAGCAGTCTGCACTTGCATGCCATCGACAGCAATATAATGTCTAATATGGAGGAAAACTGATACCTGGACTCTCAGAATTGTGCAGACTCTGCACTATGTACGTGATGCAATGTCTACAGCACTGCAATGTACACAGCGTGAGAAGTTGTGTCAACTGCATTTCATCAAATTCTTATGGTGAAGCAAAATAAATCCTTAACACTAGTTTATAAATCACCCAGTACCAATTCAGTTATCTAACTCTAACAGTAAATAAACTAAGTGAACTATTAACAAACTGAATAAACCCCTTCTAATTACAAAATAATATCTAATAAAAGATTCCTAAAGAAACCTGACAAGATTTGTTTGGCGTGCTGTTCCAATAGATACAGGTCCCACCACTTTCCGAAAAGCTAGAATTTAGTCTACCACATTATAACCAAGTTACATGTCTTCCACGGTGGTTTTTTGCCTTCTCTGTTGATTCTACATCAGCATTATTCTCTAGGTGTGTCGCTGTTCTCGTTGGTATTTCGATGGTGTTTCACCTCAGTCATAGAGAACCGTGAGGGCTAGACATTTTCTGTCGGAAGCTGACGACCGTTAGTTCTGGAAGATGGTAGCCAGCTCTGAGGCCTTTGCCCAACTGCCCCCTTCGTTTTATACCATTAGTGAGATATCAATAATTTTTAATACCGGATTGGTCCTGTGTTGTCAGAACCATCAGGCTTAAATTTATCGGATTCAGGAAACTAAGTGCTTGGTTCAAATTGATTGTCTAAATTCAAACGCCTGTCGTCTTGGTAAAAAAAAAAAACCCTGCTGATTGTCCTGCTGCCTGTACGGCCTTTTGATACACATTTCAATTCGGGTGCTTTCTGTGTACGTGCAAACTTTCAGGCGACTGCTCACTGATATACATTCTAAATCTCTAAGGACAGAAAATGCACACAATCTACAAAAGCGGACATGCAATGCTTTCATGCCAGCATTGTGCAAACACCAAATTCTGACTTCCTGCCTCACAATCCAAAAGTTACCTTTTCAGTTTCACAACACTTCGACCGCATTTAATTGCAGCAGAATACAGTCCGAACATTGAACACACAAGCTTACAAAGAGATGCTGGATCATTTCTAGTCTTTACTGTGTGACAATGTAAAGTTTGTTTCACTCTCAGACTGAACGGAGCCTTGTGGCCCGTGAAGTCCGTGTCAGTGGCGAATATTTAACAGAGAGATGAACTGTTCAAAATGGTCAGAGACTGCTTCACTTCACATCACTGAAATGTAAGTATTTCTGTCAATTTTGCCATCCACCAGGCGTTTGGGCTGCTTTTCTGTTCGTGTTCTGAGTTTAGTCTGCAGCTGATTCTCACACATTGATTCTACACAATAAAAGTCCAGTTACGGAGGGCTCATGTGGTGCAATGGAAGTGTTCTCTCTTTGTTTCAGGAGATCCAGGTTCATCTTCGAAATTTCTTTATCATACCTAGGAAGCACGAAACCACCTTTAAAATAAGGGCAGTGTTTTCATCAAAATTAAGATTGACTGTTCTTTCAGAGTTATAGATTCATAGAGTCCTGCAGCACGGAGACAGGCCCTTTCAACCAAAATGATCAATGTCGACTAAAAGGTCACCCATACTAACCCCATTTCCCTGCACTTGGCCCATATCCTTCTAAACCTTTCCGATCCAATGTATTTGTCCAAATGCATTTTTGAATGTTGCTAGTGTACTCGGCTGAACCAGTTCTGCTCGCTGGTAATTCCATATGTCGACCTGCCTCTGCATAGAAAAATTGCTCTTCGTGTTCCCTTTTATTCATTCCCATCTAATGTTTAAATGATGCCCTCTTGTCCTTGATTCACCAACACCGGGAAAATCTGTCCTTGCTTATCATGATCTAATCCAATCCGATGAGATCCCTCCTCAGTCTCCTCTGCTATGAAGAAAATGTTCTATCTTGCCCAACCTCTCCCTATAACTTTGAAAGTCGAGTCTTCGCAACATGCATGTATACACATTCTGAACTCTTCCCAGTTTAATAACAAATGTCCTATAGCACGCTGAGCACAACTGAGCACAGTGCTCCAAGATGCAACGTCGCCACCGTCCTGTACGACTGCAAAGCAACTTCTCAATTTCAGTACTCAACGTCCTGTCTGATGAAGGCCAGTGTGTGAAAAGATTATTCACTGGTCTGTCGACCTGTGACTCCACTTTCAGAGAACTGTGCCCCTGAACTCCAAGGGCACTCCGTTCCTGCACCCTCCTAAAGGCCTTAACTTTCACCATGAAAATAAAATCTTGATTTGACTTTACA
Organism: Chiloscyllium plagiosum; assembly: GCF_037043375.1. Lineage (NCBI taxonomy): Eukaryota > Metazoa > Chordata > Chondrichthyes > Orectolobiformes > Hemiscylliidae > Chiloscyllium > Chiloscyllium plagiosum. The sequence continues at coordinate 5,236,647 of NW_028270179.1, read as the reverse complement.
AAATGCAAGGCCTCACTCTTATCCATACTAACTGCTCTTTGTTATTTCTCAGCCTGATTAAGGTTCTTCTGCAATTTATGATCATCTTCTTAACTGTCCATGATTCCGTCTATTTCATGTACGACATGTTTCAGTTAATAATGTCAAGTTACCCAAAATGCCTTCTAAAAACAAATTTCCAATGCGTCTTCTAAAATCAATCTTATGTACCAGAGCTGTTATCTTCAAGGACCCGTGCATATGTTAACCATTTGTTCGAGGTAGGGTTAGGATTCGAGTTACATTTGCTCTTAGTTAGTGAAATGTCATTATGATGAGCACAACGTGGATCCAATCCTCAACGTTGATCTGTGATTATTAACTACAGAATAGTTTCTCATTGGCTATGAATAGTCTCCTTCTTCCGGGCATCTACAGAGAAAGATGAAATCATCGGTTTTCCTGCTCATCGTCTTGGTGCTTGTCGAGCCCATTACTGTGGATGGAGAATCCAGAGATTTTTTTGTTTGTAAGTACAATTATGTCAAAACGGATGTTATCACCATCAGCTCCACAATCGTGTGCTGTTTTGGAATTGAATTTTGACATCTATTTTGCTTTCTTTCAAGCAGCCACAATCCCATTCCTGCCAGTTCTGAATGAAAAGTTAACATCTCATTTTGGAGAATTTTGGAAGAACTGTTCAATTCAATTTGCTAATTATCTGCCCTCAAAACTATGCAACAAGAACTGTTCTAAGCAGCCTGGTTTCCACGTTGAACAGGACATACTTTCAAATCCATTTTTGACCTGCTACTCCCGATCCCTGCAATATCCTTTCGTCGCGACAACACTTCAGGATCCCCATGCTATTTTAATTATGAAAAAATTAGAGATCATTGTTTGGATTGTATTCAACTGCCTGAGCCCCGAGCTGTGGAATGTACTCCGTAGGAACACAGTTTATTCTCTAAAACATAACTTAAAATGAAACACGATACAAAACTGTCTGGGAATCTGATTTCATATATCCTTGTTTTTTAAAATCTTTCTGTATGAAAGAAAACACTGTTGGTCTACATAACCATTGAAAAATCATACGGGAAGCATTATGCTCAGTTCTGGTCCACATGTCTCCTGACAGGACACTACTTGAAACACTGTGCTTAGGGATGGCCTCGATCCTCTTTGGTAAGACGACATGAGAAATCTGTGAATCCGAATTTCCTTATCCCTCAGTTAGATAACACTGAGAAAACTATGCATAGCATTGGACTGCATGTGGCTCGACTAAGTCGCAGTAGGAGAACTGTGCTCGTTTCTGGTCACTGTGTACCTTCCTTAATCCCCCAGGGAGCTGTGTACACCATACTTGTCCCCAGAAACCTGAAGAAGGGCCTGTGCCCGAAACGTCGAATCTCCTGTTCCCTGGATGCTGCCTGACCTGCTGTGCTGTTCCAGCAATAAAGTTTCAACTTTGATCTCCAGCATCTGCAGACCTCACTTTCTCCCCATAAACCTTTAGTTAAACTTCACTTTGTCCGTTGTATATAGCGATAGTTTCAACTCCGTTTGTAAGACCACACTGTACATAATTGTCGTCTCCACATCTCTCAGTTCGATGACATTTGTTGGACAGAACACACACTTCTCTCAGTTCCACAATTGGAGTATATTGATACTTTTACTCTTTACATTCCTTAATGAGACAGTATTGAGTGCACTGGGCACTGTTTTCCTCTTTACATCCCTTGGTAAGTCTACACTAGGAAGATTGTGCAGTTTTGGTGTCGACCTGCTTCGATTAGACCACACCAGCAGCAATGGATACAGTTCTGCTCGCTTGACTACTTGGTTAATTCTCCTGGCGACGTTTTCATTGAACAGTTCCTTTTTGTCTTACAGTCCCCATACCACCTTGTGAACTCAAAAATGGAATTTGCATGGAATCCCGTTATATTCCGCATGAAATTCGACAAAGTGACGCTTATCTGGTCGAGAACGACTGCTGCAGGTCAAACCGGATGTGAAGCAAAAAAAAATCGAATGTGAGGAGCGTGTGAGGCGCCAGCTGATTTCTGTTGATCGACTGTGTGCCATTGTGTGGATCCAATGACACTTGACTTACCGCTTTCTGAATTGTATAAATCAAAAAAAACTAGTTGCCTTGCCTGTTGTCTATGCTGTAGTTTTTCCATCATTTGATGGGGGGCGTTGGGGGGAGGTCGTAAAACAAGCAGAACTATTCCAACAGCACCATCCTCACAGAGTCATATCGTTCGGCCACAACCATTTGTCACCATTCCGAAGGAGGCCCTGCCATGTTGGAAGACTCGGTAAAGGAATCGTCATGTTGGTTTGCACCTACCACCCTTTTCAGCGGACCGTCTTGTCTTCTACAACATTAAACAACAGTAATGCACTCTTTGAAAGCCGCCAGAAATCCTAAATCATTCTGGCTTTCGGACCTTAATCGTCTTCACCTTAAAAGCCTTGGCTTCTCCGATGCCTATTCAAATTGATTTAGGTTTGAGTGTCAAAGTCTTTCCTACAGTTCCTCGTGAGGGAAACCACAGAAAGGGAAATAATGTCCTTGCCTTCCATCTTTCAAATCTTCCTTCCTCGAATACATTTATCCAGATAATCATTGGTAGGAATAAAGGCGACTCAGTCCTGAGAAAAGATGCAATGTTGCCTTCACACTGAGGACACATTTCTGTTGTTGGGTACAGTCATTGAGCCAAATCGAGCAGAGCCTGCACCGATCAGTAAGTTCCAATCCTGGAATTCATGTGGCGCTAATGGGGTTTAACAAAATCACAATCTCTTAAATAACGTTGTAGCATATCCCTCATGCATAATCCTCTCAGTCCACTCCTGACAGACCTGTGCAAATTCATCTTATATGGACTTTGTGAAGAGATCGCCAAGGAGGTGTGATGAATCTCTGCAGTTCATCATTAACATGGTATATATATTTTTTTTTTTTTGCAGAGCTTCCGTGGTGTTGTGAACAGATGCTTTTGTATGTGGCTCCGAAACATTCACTCTGATTTCATAGAATCATAGAACATAGAACATAGAAGAATACAGCGCAGTACAGGCCCTTCGGCCCTCGATGTTTCGCCAATCCAAGCCCACCTAACCTACACTAGCCCACTATCCTCCATATGCCTATCCAATGCCCGCTTAAATGCCATAATGAGGGAGAGTCCACCACTGCTACTGGCAGGGCATTCCATGAACTCACGACTCGCTGAGTAAAGAACCTACCCCTAACATCTGTCCTATACCTACCCCCCCCCCCCCCTTAATTTAAAGCTATGCCCCCTTGTAATAGCTGACTCCATACGTGGAAAAAGATTCTCACTGTCGACCCTATCTAAAACCCTACCCTGACAGTGTGGAAACAGGCCATTAGATCCAACGGACTCAATCAGAGCCTCCGGAAACCATCCCATCTCGAACTATTCCCCTACCCTGCAGCACTACTCTTTCCCTGTCCAATACACCTAAACTACACGTTCATGAAAAATATGGGCATTTTAGCATGGTCACTTCTCCTTGCCTGCATACCTTTGGACTGTACGAGGAAACCAGAGAACTCGGAGAAAACACATGCAGACACTGGGAGTTGTCTGTTTGCAGGTGCTGAAAGGCCTGCCGATTTCCACTCGCGACTTCCCATTTTGTTAATCTCTGAGACAGAAGGCCCGGTTTCAAATTTTACTGATTGTAGCGGTATGTCCTAATATATTCAGCCGACGGAGGATCATTGTACAATGAAGAGGGAAACAGCAATCGCTCTTCCCACAATTCCACGCGTCTGTGAAAGGGTTCTATCTTTCAGCTTGTGTGTCAGTCCATAAGAGCAATGCGAAAGTCCCTGGGGCCAGGTGACGAGCCAGTCTCTATTCCAAACGCTGAGAATAGTGGGAATGGTACTCTGGATTCCTGTTCCTCCTTCCATCAAAGCCAGAAGGGAGAGGCTTCATTGAGGCTGCAAGAGAGAATGGCAAATGTTGTCACTCTCAACTGTGAAGCTATGTTCCCAAAGATATATGCAGGTCTACATGTTTCACTTTGTGCTTTTCTGACCCCATTCACAATGCTCACTCAAAGATGTTGGTCCCCAAAGAGAGCCATCAGTCATTCACTGACCAATTCCTAGACCCTGAGGACAAGGAACTATGTGCGTTGCCCATCAAGATCAGAAACACACATTCCGTCAAAATCTAATGTTCAATGTGGCTGAGCCCAAACTCTGTGTATTCAACCTGATCTCCCTGATTTTATGCATTTCAAAATTAGCTTCTAACACTCAATTTGGGTTGGGCTGTTAGATGAAGGAAGGAGTTACGGGAAGAGGTTGTTCCATCAGATGTCACTTGCAGAGTCTGGATGTCGGAGCTCGAACATGTTTCTCAAAAGCAAACCACACGAGGCAGTCTTCACCTTGGATTCAAGTTGCAATCGGATCCTTTTTCTGATATTCCGTGTTTCTTTCGGTGGGCACCTAATATTTACACACAGAATGGCATCAGTGGAACAGATTATGCCATCATGACCGTATTTTCATCCATTACTTGATTGTATTTCCCTATGTCTATCCTGAGGTTTCATGCATTAATTCTCTCTCTGCTTGCCCATCTTTCAATGTCTCGCAACATGTCTCCCTCTTTCTCCCTGACAGCTTCAACTGCTCCAGATGTTAAAATGTTTCTTTTATTTTATTCACTCCAGGATTTGATATTTATCACCATACGCAACTGCAACTTCAGAAAGTAGTGCCTTTTTGAATTATTATGTTTCATGTGTTGTAGGCAAATTCCATAGTGCCGTTCCAAAAGGAATTTCCAGATCTTGACCATGCAGGAACGGGCAAAATATTTCAACGTCAGGATTGTGAGTGGTTTGGATTGGGGACATGCAGAGTGTAATGTTCACATATATCTGCAGCACTTATCCTTCCAGGGGTAAGTGGTCATTGTTTTGGAAATTGCATCTGCGGATCTTTGGAGAAGTTAAGCAGTGCCTTTTGTAGTTGGTAAACATTAGTGCTATTGTGCATTGAATGTGAAGGGACGTCATGCCTGTGTACCGCAACATGAAATGTAAACTCTGTTTTCTCTTCACAGATGGTGCCAGACCTGCAGAGGTCTCCATCAATTTCACTTTTTGTTTGTCCCTCACTCTTCAGAACATTTATTATTCACATACCCATCCAGAAGACTTTTAAATGTTACACGATTATAAACCTGCACCACTTCCTCAGGCAGCTCATTCCAATAATTCACAATCTATGTGTGAAGGAATTGCCCCTTTGGTCCTTTTTACATATTTCCCATCTCATGCTAAGCCTCTGCCTTTTTGCTTGGACTCTCTATTCCAGAGAAACAAAAATGTCTATTTACTCTCTTCTTGACCCTCATGATTTTATAGACCGCTTTAAGTTCATCACTTAGCTCCAGACTCTGCCGGAAAAAATAGCCCCAGCCTAATCAGCCTCTTCCTCTATCTCAGCCTCAAATCCTTCAACTCTGGCAACATCCTCGTAATATTTTTCTGAACCCTTCTAACTTTCACAAGATCCTTCCTATAGCTTAGAGAACAGAATTGCACACAAAATCCCAAAAGTGGTCTAATCAATGTCCTGCACAGACACGACATGAGCTCCAACTCCTGTCTTGAAAGCAATAACCAATAAAGGCAGGAATACCAAAAACAGCCTTCACTGAATTATGTATCTCCAACGCCAATGAGCTGCAAAACTGTTTACAAAGTGCGACCGCTCACGGCAACCAATTTGAACACGAAAAGCTACCACACGCATCAGAATGTTCGTAAATGGAAGAGCTGTGCTCGCTTTGCTACTGACAGGGCAAAGACAGCAGTAAGAACGCTGTTACTGCATCAATAGGCGTGGGCCAATCCGGAAGAAATAAGATATTGTGTGGGCAGGTGTAACTATTTATGACATAGTCAACTGAATGTTTCACAGTAATGCGGACAGATTCTTCAAGCAGTGAAGAGTAATCAATTCACATGACTGTTCCATTCACATGACCACGGTTTTAACCCAATCCGCACGAGCCTGTGGGACTATTCACTGGAGAATCATTTGAAATCTCGTCGAAAGGGTGTGCATGCTCGACTCATTTGATAGTTCCTCTGAGGAACTCAGTGCAAACTAGGGAAACGATCGCTAGTGATCCTTGCAGCCTTCATCTGGATGTCGTGTTTATTTTTTCCTGGTACATCTGTAAGTGCTCAATCTTCAGAAATATTGATTAGCACAGATGGTGTCCAATTAGCCTGCAGCATAAAAGCAGACCTTTCGCTCAAGCTGGTCCATTTTGGTAAACATGTCCACCTTTGCCAACCCGATTTCCCAGCACGTCGCTCATATCCTCCTAAGGCTTTCGGATTCAAGTATTTTCCCAAATGCCTTTTAAATGCTGTTAATATACTTGCCTGAACTACCTCGAAGTTACACCTAATTCCCATCACTGTGCATGGTTCGATTCTCCATGTCTCCAAGTTAGACCACACTGGAAGTAATGTACACTGCTCCAATAATAACAAACCTCTGTTAGACCATACTAGGAGCACCGTAGTATGGCGCACAGTTCTGATCTCCATTATGCTCAGTGTGATGCTGTTTTGGTGCCACAATGTATTGAACATTTTATTAATTGAGACCTCATTTTCTTTTCGCAGTTAATGAGCTAGAACGTGAGTGGGAAGGAGGGATCTGCACAGAAGACAGTCATGCAAATGAGATTGCCTGTAGTAGGAGATGTTCCTTCAATGGCATCTGCTGCTTTATTATAATACATTTTATATATTATTATAATAGGGAAGCAAGAGAGGAAATTGCAGTACCGTTGGCAATGATCTTTTCGTCTTCACTGTCAACGGGGGTGGTAGCAGGGGACTGGAGCGTGGCGAATGTTGTGCCCCTGTTCAAAAAAGGGAATAGGGATAACCCCGGGAATTACAGGCCAGTTAGTCTTACTTCGGTGGTAGGCAAAGTAATGAAAAGGGTACTGAGGGGTAGGATTTATGAGTATCTGGAAAGACACTGCTTGATTAGGGACAGCCAGCACGGATTTGCGAAGGTTAGGTCTTGCCTTACAAGTCTTATTGAATTCTTTGAGGAGGTGACCAAGCATGTGGATGAGGGTAGAGCAGTGGATGTCGTATACATGGATTTTAGTAAGACATTTGATAAGGTTTCCCGTGGTAGGCTAATGCGGAAAGTCAGGAGGCATGGGATAGAGGGAAATTTGGCCAATTGGATAGGAAACTAGTCGAAGTCAGAGAGTGGTGGTAAATGGCAAATATTCAGCCTGTAGCCCAGTTACAAGTGGAGTTCCGCAGGGATCAGTTCTGGGTCCTCTGCTGTTTGTAATTTTTATTAATGACTTGGATGAGGGAGTCGAAGGGTGGGTTAGTAAATTTGCAGATGATACGAAGATTGGTGGAGTTGTGGATAGTGAGGAGGGCTGTTGTCGGCTGCAAAGAGACTTAGATATGATGCAGAGCTGGGCTGAGGAGTGGCAGATGGAGTTCAACCTTGCCATGTGTGAGGTTGTCCATTTTGGAAAGACAAATAAGAATGCGGAATACAGGGTTAACGGTAGGGTTCTTAGTGAGGTGGAGGAACAGCAGAATCTTGGGGTCTATGTTTATAGATCTTTGAAAGTTGCCACTCAGGTGGATAGAGCTTGTAAGAAGGCCTATGGTGTATTAGCGTTCATTAGCAGAGGGATTGAATTCAAGAGTCGTGAAGTGATGTTGCAACTATACAGGACTTTGGTTAGGCCACATTTGGAGTACAGTGTGCAGTTCTGGTCGCCTCACTTTACGAAAGATGTGGACGCTTTGGAGAGGGTGCAGAGAAGATTTACCAGGATGTTGCCTGGAATGGAGAATAGGTCGTAAGAGGATAGGTTGAGAGTGCTAGACCTTTTCTCGTTGGAAAGGCGAAGGATGAGGGGTGACTTGATAGAGGTTTATAAGATGATCAGAGGAGTAGATAGAATAGACAGTCAGAAACTTTTTCCCCGGGTGCAACAGAGTGTTACAAGGGGACATAAATTTAAGGTGAAGAGTGGAAGGTATAGGGGAGATGTCAGGGATGGGTTCTTTACCCAGAGAGTGGTGGGGGCATGGAATGCGCTGCCTGTGGGATTGGTAGAGTCAGAGTCTTTGGTGACCTTTAAGCGACAATTGGATAGGTACTTGGATGGGTGCTTAAGCTAGGACAAATGTTCGGCACAACATCGTGGGCCAACGGCCCTGTTCTGTGCTGTATTGTTCTATGTTCTCTGTTCTAGATAAAAACGGGGTGTTTCCAATTGTAAGATTCATCTGACTTCCGACTAATGCTCGCTGACATTTTTATCAATCAGTTTCTGCTTTATTCTCAAAGTTAACCATCCAATGACCAACTGCTTTCTAAAACATGGGAGTAATGCTCACTGCATTAATTACCACATCTTGGACTTCTGTGATTTTTTAACTGGGATTAGTTTGTGCACACTACGACAGGAGAAATAGAGTGGTCCAAAATGGGAGGGACACATTGCCATCATGGAGCTGTATTATTATCTACCCAGAGACGGAAATGTGTTGCTGGAGAAGCGCAGCAGGTCAGGCAGCATCTAGGGAACAGGAGAATCGACGTTTCGGGCATTAGCCCTTCTTCGGGAAGTGCTACTTCTTCGGGCTAATGCCCGAAACGTCGATTCTCCTGTTCCCTAGATGCTGCCTGACCTGCTGCGCTTCTCCAGCAACACATTTCCGTCTCTAATCTCCAGCATCTGCAGACCTAATTTTCTCTTATTATCTACCCAAACAATGTCACTGCCCCCTGCATTACTGTCCCAAGCGGTGTCTATCTCTTCATTTCTGCACTCTTGCTACCCACCTACCACTTCAGGTTTCCTTGTCTAAGTTTCCCCCAACATTCCAGCTCTCTTTCCATTTCGGTATTTCTCTGTTCCTAACGTTCCTCCTCGGTTTTTCTTTATCACTTCTGTTTCTTTCTTTGTGATTCTCCATCCTTTCACCTCTCCTTGATTCTCACGCCTTATTTAACCTGGTCTACTGCTCCCTTTGCATTTTGCACTCTTTCTTTTCTCAGCTATTTATTTCCCTTTGTTTCACCCCAGTCTCGTTCCATCACCTGTTTCTCTCCCTCTCTCATTATTTCCTTCGGTGCCTGATTCGCTGTGTCTCCCCGTTTCCCTTCCCCTTTTTCCTCCTGCTGTAATTTCTCACTCTTTGCATTTGCCTTCCGTTTGTGCCCATAAATTTTCTCTCTGTTTCTCCCTCTTTTTCCCTGTTTCTCTGATTCTCCCCAGATTTTTCATAACATCACCATTGGGATCCCAATTCGGCCCATAGCACCCACACCGACCCTATAATGCTCACAATCCGCTAGCATAACCCTTGGCATATTGCTCATCGCTAACCCGCCATGTTTGCACATCCGTGGACAGTTCGGGCAATTGAACATGACCAACCAACCCAACTTGCATATCTTTGGACTGCGGGAGGTCATTGGATCACCTTCATTTAACCGACACAGGCACAGTTACCCTTGGATGGTCGGTTTGGGCTTCTCGGACTAAAAAGGCCTGTTTCCACACTGTGGGGAATCAAATCTAATTTCACTCGCACACCACCTCACGGCAACAGATATTTAAGCGAAGGACATGTCTCACCTGACAGCCACGAGTATCAGCGAACGGGATTTGGAGGGCGGGCACTTGCAACATTATTCTTCCCAAACAGATGTGCGTGAAATGTTTTTGACTCTGAAATTGTTTATTTTTGGAGTAGAACAGAGTGAGGATGCGTGCAATTGGGAATCGACAACCACACCCAGAAAATAATCCTCTAAGCTGCTCCACAGATCTTCTGACAAACCTCTCGCTCTCACTTGCTTTGTTCCCCAACCTACATGCGTATATCTAATTTAATTTTTCCTACCTATACAGAAGGGAGCTGCCTGAACTCCAGGGTCTGACAACACACACGAGTGAGACTGGAATGTTACAGATATCATTGTTGGCGCCACAATATTTCAAGAAAAATAAAGATTTTTGTATTATTTTAAAGGCATCAAGTGGGAATATGACATTGAGTTCGAGGATCATTTACCAGCAGATTGGGGCGGCAATGAGATGACACCGGGTCCTAGTTTTTGTAGTTCTGGGTCTCTCTCTCTCTCTCTCTCTCTGTCAGTGTGTGTTTCTCTCTGTCTGTCTATCAGTCTGTCTGTTTGTTTGCCTGGCCATCAAGGAGAGCACCAGTCATGTTCATGTTGAGGCGCGGAAAAGGTGTGAGGGGCCGATTGGTCTATTTGCGCTCCTATGGAACGTGTTGTCGGGTCCCTCTCTATGTGGGTGTATGTGTGTTTGTGGATATATCTCTTTCCCTGCCATTGTCTTTGCCTTCCTTTCTCTCGAAGGGAAAACGAACAGCAAGCTGCATTTTGAAAATAACAGAGAAGGCAATGTCATTCGTCGAACTGCTGGGGAATGGGGAATTACCGGGACCAGTAGCGCTGTGTGGAGTGATGGTTGGGATCAGGCTCAGCCATCATCTCCTTGGACAGCGTTTAGTGTTTTTCACTGTGAAGTCCAGCCTTTCGAAAAGGCCCACCCACACGCCCCAATGTGGTGGCGGCTAACCTTTGAGGATTAAATAAGTCCATGGCAAGGTGATGGCCCGATTGCAGACACAGCCGGGAACCCAAGAAGTAGGAATAATACTCCTTTCTTCTTCTCGACGGCTCCTCCCAGCCGGAAAAGGACAGTGGGCAGAGCGAATCTGACACCGTTTACAATAGAGTTTCATGGAAATTGATTCCAACAGCCCCACGTTAAGAGACAAGTGAGACGCCGAATCCTGCAACGTGATAACTGGAAAAGAGCAGGAAAACTCGGATTGTGAATATCGGCAAAGATTCCCGAAGTCTCTTTCTGTTTCTAAGTTTATTTCTGTCTTGTTCTCATGTTCTCACTCTACTTCTATTTCTCTCTCACTCTATCACTCTCGTTCCTCCCACAGTCTGTCTTTCTCTCATCTGTTGTCTCCATTTTTATTGCTCACTCTGTCGCTCTGCTTATCTCTTTTATTGTTAGCCTGTACCTGTGTTTCTCTGTCCCATACATTCTCATAATTATCACCGTTTTTGTTATTCTATTGTCCCACTCACTCTCTCACCTCCCCAATTTATATCTTACTCTGATTCTATGTCCCTCGCTGTCTGTCTTTCACTCCCTCGTGTCTCTCACACTTTATTTCATACATTCTCCATTGATATATTGCTCAATCTCTATTTGTCGTCCATTCTGTCTCGCTGTCATTATTTCTGTCAATCACACTATGGCTGGTTCTATATTGATTTAAATTTACCTCTCTCATTGTCTCATCTCTTTGCGTCACTTGTCACTCTTACACTGTCTCACTTGTTTTGTTTCGTCTTAGTCTCACTCACTATGCAACAATCTGACTCAGTGTCTTTCATTTTCCGTCTCTCACTCCCACTGCCTCACTTGTATCTGTGACATTCTTTGTCTCTCACTGTTCCCTTCTCCTTTCTTATTCTCAAACATTCTGCCTTTCTGTCATTAGCTGTCGAGCTGCATGTTTCACTGTCCGTCCCTCTCCCCTCTCTCACTCTCTCTCCATTCCTCTCTCTGTCGTTCAAACACAAACACTCTTGCTCTCAATCTCTGATTTGCCTCTGTCTGTTTTGCTCACACACTCATTTTCGATTTCTGGTTTCTGTGTCGATTCTCTTCACAACGATTTTAGCTTCAGATTCGGAATTTTGCTCCCATTGCATCTTCTCCAACTTCTGTTTACAATGGTATACTTTCCTGACACACTCCAGGTGAAATCCACTGCCTCCCCTTCGTTACTCCAAAGTGAACGGGCTGTGTTTGAGGGTTTGTCTTGGGTGATGCTGTTAAGCCAGCAGATGTTTTGAGTACCGATTGTGTACAAGGTCTGCCCTAAATCCCTAGAGCTGAGTTGCTCTGAACCCAACAGATCCATAACAATACGTTCCTGGTTGTATGGTACTCGACAAGCTGAATCCGTGACCGCTTCAAATCATTAAAGTCCGTTCTCGCATTCCGACAAATCCCGGGGTTGCACCACCTCACTGCATCTGCATTTCAGAGATTCTGGCCAAATTTCATTACCTCCTTCACTCGGTCAAATTGCTGTTCACTTTCCGTAATTCCACAAGCTGTCAGAGAGATGGCTATTCCAAGATTTATATTTAGAATCCCGGCGGTCTATAAGCTGAAACTAAATGAACTGGACCAAGTGATATTGGGACGATGTTTCCATTGACAGGGGAGAATAGGATCCGAAGGCACAGCCTGAGACTAAATGGAAGACCTTTTAAAACGTGGAATCTGTGCTGCTGTATCTTCCTCCGTTGCTATGTCACTGCCTGTCACTCCGTCATTTCTCTCACACTTTTTTGCATCTCGCCCATATATCATTCATTGTCTCTTTACCTTTCACTCTGTCTCTTTGTCATTCTTTCTGTCAATCACACTATGCCTGCTTCTATGTCTATTTCGATATATGCATACATCGTTCTTTCATCTCTCTCACTGTTGCTTGCCAGTGTGACGCACACTCTCTCACTCACTCTCTCTCGTCTCACTCTCACTGGTTGTGGAACAATCTGATTCACTCCCTTTCAGATTCCGCCTCTCACTGTCCCTTCCTCTCTTTTATCTGTGACTTCCTGTGAGTTCCTGACTCTTACCCTCTCGCTTGTTTCTCTGCCAAACATCCTACATTTCTTTCTGCCTGTCGTGCTTCCTGTTTCACTGTCCGTGCCTCTCTGCCTCGATCACACTCTCTTCATCCATCTGTTTGCCGCTCAAACGAAGCCTCTATTTCACTCAATCTGTGTGCACGTGTGTGTGTATGTGCGCGCGTGTGTGTGTGTGTGTGAGAGAGAGAGAGAGTCTGTGTGTGTGTGTCTTTCATTCTCTAACTACAGTTGCCTGGTTGAATTGTCGACTCTCTGAACATCGATTTGAACTTTTTGTTTCCGGATGCTGCTCCACACAATACTTTCTCTGACTTTTTTTGTCCTATGACATATATTCCTGGCTGACATGCCAGGTATTGTAAGGAGCGATTCAGGACAAGGTCCGCCCTAACTCCCTGGAGCTGAGTTGTTCTGAACAGAACAGACCAACAATAAGACAATGACAGGTCCCTCGTTCCTATGAATATGGAACAGGACAGGTCAAATTCGTGAGTTTTTTTAAATCATTCGCATCCATACTCACATTCTGCTATTTCACGGGCTTGCTCCATAAAAATACCGAGGCGTCTCAGAGACTCTGTCCAAATTTCACTTTACATTTTACTGGGTCAAGCTGATGATAATTTTTCCCAATGGCACAGGATGCCAAAGAGGTGGCTTGATGAAGAATTACATTCAGATTCCCAAAAGTGCAGACGTGGAATATTGAATGGCCAGGGCAGACTGCATACTTTAAAGATGTATCCATTTGTACGAGCGAATAAATCCCGAAAAGACGCCCTGAAAGTAAAGAGAAGCCCTTTAGAAACCGAGACAAGGAGAAATTTCTTCAGTCAGAGATTGATGAATCTATGGAATTCACTGCCACAGACGGTTCTTGAAGTCAGGTCGTTGAGAACATTTAAGACTGAGATAGATAGATTTTTGATTATCATATGATCAGACATTACGGGGGGTAAGCGGAAAAATGAAAATGAGAAACTTATTGTCCAGGATTAAATGGCGGAGTAGACTCCATTCAGCAATTTCCGAATCCTATTGGATACATTCTGGAGAGATGGGACCTGTAAAAGAAGTGCGGATGCACCTGAACTGGAGGGACAATAATATCCTCTCCGTGAGTTTTGCTGGAGTTCTTTGGCAGGGTTCAAACTAGATAGGTAGGGGGCTTGGGACAAATGGTGCCGTAGGGCTTGTAGCGCTAGACGCATCCTGCAGAGGATTTCTGAGAAGGGGCTAGCACTTGATGGGGCAAAGGTGCAGTCATTGTGATGGGTTTAATTGTGGCTATTTTAATACAAGTATCAAGAATAAAAGTAAGCAACTCAGAATGTAGATCAATACTTCGACCAGTCATGTTGTGGTCATTACAGAGACTTGGATATCAAAAGGCAGGAGTGGTATTGGATGTTCCTGGGTTTAGACGTTTCAAACCAGAATGGACGTTTTTTGTAAAGGAGGTGGGGAGTGGCATTGCTAATCAGCGATAATATCACAGCTGCAGAAAGGAAGATCGTGGAGGAGGGTTTGTCTCCAGAGTCAGTCTGGTTGGAAGTCAGAAACAGCAAAAGAGCAGTCATTTTATTGGGAGTTTTCTGCAGTCACCCCAATAGCAAAAGAGGCACGGAGGAAGACACTGGGAGTCAGATTTTGGAAAGGTGCAGAAGTAGCAGGATTGTTATCGTGGGTGACTTTAAGATCCATAATATTGATTGGAATTTATTTATTTCAAACAGCTTGGATGGAGCAGTTTTTGTGGGGTGTATTCAGACAGCATTCCTAACTCAAATTGTGGATAGGTCGGCAAGAGGGGAGGCCACATTGGACTTGGTGTCTGGCAATGAGACACACCAGGTTTTCAGGTCGCAAGTGGGAGTGCTTATCAGCGACAGTGATCACAACTCCCAGACGTTTACGTTTCTCGTGGAGAATGTAGGAACAAACGGTTTGAGAAGGTATGAAATTGGAGGAGGGGGGATTACAATTCTATCAGGCTGCAATTGAGGCTCCTAAATGGGAATAGATGCTCACAGGAAAATGCACGACAGAAACGCGAAGGTTACTTCGGAAGCTCCAGCTAATAGCGCTGGATAGGTTTGTGCAATTGTGACAAGGAAGGGATGTTAGGTTGAAAGAACCTTGTGTGACAAGGATAATGGGACGCCTTGTCCTGAGGGAGAAGGAGATTTACTTAAGGTTGAGCCAGCAAGGATCAGATCGAGTTTCAGAAGTTTACAAAGACCTGAAGAGTGGACTTAGGAGAGCTAGATGGGGCCATAAAAAGCAATAGAGCCTAGTATTAAGGGGAACTCGAAAGCACTCTACTCATTATTTAAGGGACAAGAGGATGGCCACTGTGAGTTGGGGCCGATCAGTGCTTGTGGAGGGAACTTGCGACTGGACTCAGAGGAAGTCATTTATAAATATCTTGATTCAGTATTCACAACAGATGGCGCCCTTAACGTTTCTGGTGATATCATGAAGTAGATTGATATAATCGAGCCGTTGGTGTTAGGAAGGAGATTGTGTTGAATATTTTGAAAAATACAAGAATACATAAATCCCTTTGGATAACAGAATGTACTCTAGGATATTACAGGAAGCCATGCAAGAGTTTGCCTCTGGCCATGATCTTTGCGTCATTACTGTGTGCTGCTTTAGTGCCACATCGTTGGAGTGTGGCAAATGTCACCTCACAAATCTTATTGAATTCTTTGAGGATTTGACAACACATGTTAATAAAGGTCGAGCAGTAGGTGTGGTGGAATTTCACAAGGCGTTTGATAAAGTTCTCCATTTTAGGCTTATTCAGAAAATAAGGAGGATCGGGATAAAGAGAAGACTGGATGTCCAGATATAGAATTGGCTGGCACATAGAAAATGGAGAATGATAGTAATTGGACAGTTTACAGCCTGGATTTCGGTGACCAGTGGTGTTCCGCAGGGGTAAGTTCTGGGACCTCTGCTCTTCGTGATTTTTATCAATGACTTTAGTGAGGAATTGAAGGTGGGTTCATACGTTTACCAATGGCATGACGTTTGGTGGTGTTCTGGATAGTATGGGGACCATTGTCGATTGCAACCGGACATTGCAAGGATGGAGACATTGGCTGATAAGGGGGAGGTGAAGTTCAACCTGCAAAAGTGTGATGTGATTCACTTTGGTAGGTCGAATGTTATCACAACGTACAGAATTCCTGGCAATGCGGAGTAACAGAGGGAACCATGTCCATAGATCCACCAAAGTTGCCATACAAGTTAATAGTTTTGTTAAGGAGGTTACGATGTGTTCACGTTTATTAGCATGGAGATTGAGTTTAACAGCTGCGCGGTTATACTGCAGCTCTATAGACCCTTGGTAAGACCACACTTGAGACATTGCATTCAGTTTGTTCGCCTCATTAAAAGAAAGATTGACAGAAAGTGCAGAGAGGTCTTCCCAGGATATTGCCTGGACTGGAGGGCATATCTTATGAAGGAAGGTTGAGGCAAGTAATGACGTTTCTCATTTGAGCGATGACGTATGACAAGTGATTTGATCTTCTTGCACAGTATGTTGAGAATCATAGATAGAATCGATAAACAGATTTTTGCCCATAGCGTTAATGTCTATCACGAGGGGGAATAGTTAAGCTCATTGGAGGAATGGTCAGAGAAGAGGAGAGAGCTGGTTTGTTTACACAGGCAGTGGTGGGTGTGTGGAATATACTGTCAACAGTGGTAATAGAATCAGATATGTTTTTAAGCCACTAGTCCATCGTCACGTTCGCTCAGTGGTTAGCGCTTCTGCTACACAGCACCACTGACCCGTGTTCGATACCATCCTCACTGGAATGCCTATGTGGAGTTTGCACGTTTTCCCCTTTTCTGCGTGCTTGCACTCCTGGTGCTCTGGTTTCCTTTCAGAGCCACAAATATGTGCAGGTTAGGTGAATTGGCCATGTTAAATTGCCATGAGTGGTCAGGGATGTGTAGGCCAGGTAATCTAAGCAGGGGAAATGTAGATTCATAGGTATGGGGCCATGGGTTTGGGTGAGATATTCTTTAGAGGACCAATGTGGACCTGTTGGCCAAATGATTTGTTTCCACACAGTGGGGATATTAATTCTATTAGTGCAATGAAAGGTATGTCGGTTTGCCTGATGTTAGAGTAGGATAAAAGGCTGGCACAACACCGAGAACCAAATCCTTTAGCGTTTTGAACTGTTCTATGTTCTTTATTTAGACTTGAAATCTCACAGACTCTGGAAGGTTATTGGGAGATGTAATCGAAGGTTCGGATTACTAACAGGGAAAGATACGATATATAAGAACAGTCAATGTGCACAGGTTGACGTTGAATTCAAATATGTGTTGGTACAAAATCATGGAATTCGCGCCCTCGGGTCATTGTGGGTAAACTGCAACGTATGGATTACTGCGGATCAAGAAGGCAGTTCACCACCACATCCTCACAGAGACCACACGGGTTGAGAATTCTGTGTTTTGCCCCAACCAGAGATGTCCACATCATAGTCTGAGAACGAGGGTCAGGCAATGCAGGAAAGATGACAGAATGCACTTCTACACTAAAACAGTTCTGGAGGTTTGGAACTCACAGCCTCAAATGCTTAGCGATGCTAATTCAATTGTTGCGTTTAAATGTGCGATTGATCATTTTCATTGTGGCAGAGGATCAAGGAATATGGTCCCAAGCCTTGCATATGGAGTTGTCTTACAGATTCAACATGATCTTCCTGAGTAGCTGAACAGACGCAATGTGCCAAATCGCCTATTCCTGTACCTACATAATTGTAAAAATATTGACTTAAATCCTCGATAGTTCACTCATTACTCGGGCCCTTAACTCTGCTCGCTTTCTGATGTAAGCGTTAAGGAAATATTTCCAATTTTTCATTCCAGTTACTGTCACTCTGAGTTAGTGATCTACACCTTATTAGAACGTAAAGTGCAGCCAGTCGCCATTGCATCAATAATTGATACCACCTGTGTAAGCTGTGAACCCATAAAGAGAGGATGTTCGTTTCTTCTCTCATAACCACAACGATGATGTGGGCGACACTGTTATTCCTACTTGGAACCCTGGTAGAGATGGAAGCCACCACAATTGGTAAGTTTTACTTTTTGTCTTAGTTGCAGAGGTTTTTTAATCTCCGTTTTGGCAAACATGGGAAGCATGGCTTGGAACAGTAACTGTTGAGTTCTTCCGATGTATGCTGCCATCTGTTTGTCTCATGTGTTTCTATTCCGTCAGAACATACTGCTTTTGTCATCTTGGAAGAGAAAGAAATTTTGCTAAGACTGAACAAGACACTCGTCAAAGCACTCGCGGAATACTATAAGTAACGGTGGGCATCTTATCTGAGGAAAGATCATAAGATTGGAAGACCACAGAAATTATGCTATTTCGCCCGGCGAGTGTGTTCTGCCAATCAAACACGGTTGGTAGAGTTTTCAACCCCATTTCCCCGCTTTCGTCCTGTAAATTTTGATCACCTTCGCAACAAAGAAACTAACTATGTCAATCTTATATGTACTAAATGACCTGGCTCTGTGGCAATGTATCCCATAGATTCACACTCCTTATCTTGAAATGTTTCTGTTTGTCTCCATACTAAGATTTCTTCCCTACACTCAAAGGCTGACTCCTCGATTCCTCATTTTTTTCTGCCAATGGAAAACCCTTCCAAATTCCACTTTGTCCAGGACTTTCAGTATTCTGAAAGTTTCAGACAGGTAAAAGTGATTGTTCTGAACTCCATCGAGTTCAGTCCCAGAGTACGCAAATCTTCCTTAAATATAAAGTCTTTCATTCCTCGAATGACACTTGTGAACACCTTACAGACCACTGCAGAGCCAATACATCATTCCTGAGGTATGAGATCCAAACCTGTGCACAATACTCCAACTGTGGAATGACCAGATTTACAGTGCCTAAGTTGTACATCCGTGCGTCTTTGTTCTCGTCTTTCGAGATGCTTGACAACATTCTTTTTGCGTTTCTGATTACCGACTCAACTTGCACGTTTACCTGAAGAGGATCATAGACCAGGACTCTAAGTCCCTTTGAACGTCAGATTTCTGAATTTTCTCCCCATTTATAAAATACTCCATACTTCGACCTGCTCTCCTAATCTCTAAACCTGTTTGAAGCCCCCATGTCTCCTCAATTTTACCAGCCCCGCAACTTATCATTGTCTCATCTGCAAACTTAGCCACAATGCTCTTAGTTCTTTCATGTTGATCGTTAATATATGAAGTGAAAAGCTGTCGACCCAACACTGAGCTTTGTGGACAGCCACTGGGCACGGGTTTCCTTTCTGTTTTTATCCTACTCTCTGCGTTCTGCCAGACAGTCAATCTTCTATACATGCTAGTCCCTGGCGTTTGACAACATCCTGCCGTTTCCTACTATGTTGTTTCCTTCGGCATCTTATCAAAAACCTTCTGGAAGTGGAGAGAGACAACATCGATTGGCTCTCCTTGGTCTAACCTTCTCTATGCCCCCACAAAAAAATTAAAAATCCCCTTGATAAAACAATACTGAGTTTGCCCTGTTTTACGATGCATTTCTAAGTATTCAGAATTCCCGTCCTTCACAATGGATTCTAAAATCTGACCATTGACTGAAGTCAGGCTTTTCATTCTGTAATTTCC
Organism: Chiloscyllium plagiosum; assembly: GCF_037043375.1. Classification (NCBI taxonomy): domain Eukaryota; kingdom Metazoa; phylum Chordata; class Chondrichthyes; order Orectolobiformes; family Hemiscylliidae; genus Chiloscyllium; species Chiloscyllium plagiosum. Next base: position 5,217,191 of record NW_028270179.1, on the reverse strand, counting down.
TGTCTTTCTCCCTATTCCCTTTTGAAATAGGGGTTTAACATTAGTAAGCTTCCACTTTTCTAGGAGTCCCCGGGAATTTAGTGACACCACGAAGATCACTATTGAAGGCTCCACTATCTCTTCAATTATCTGCTTCTGAACCGTCGGACGTAGCCCATCTATATCAGGTAATTGGCACATTTCCAGATGTTCCGTTTTTTTCAACACCTTCTCCTTGTTGCTGGCCACGTCCTAATTTCTGCTGTCCACCCCCACCCCCCAACGATGTTAGTCGCTCTTTTCACAGCAAAGACTGATGCAAATTATTTCATTAAGCTCCTCAACCATTTCTTTGTTTCCAGTCGGAGCAGAATTTGAGGCAGTCCAGAGAAGATCACGGAACTGACATCAGCTATGGAGAGATTGAGTAGGACAGGATAATATTGGTGGGAGTTGAGAAGAATGAGATCTCAGCTTCCTGAAACATGAAAGACTCTTAGAAATAATATTCAGTGGAGAACAGGAGATGTTGTTTACCATTGTTCAAGAATTGTTGAGCAGAGTGCATCAACTCTGGATAAAGTGTAGCCCATTTAAGTCGGCATCGAAGAAGGTCATCTTCTTTTGAAGGGCATTGAAAGTCTTCAGCATGGAGTGCATTTTCATTAAGTCCGTTTATGGGGGATGTTGACAGATTTTCAGTCAGGATGGGAATCGAGCAATTATCCAGGAGTTGTAGGAAAGGGAAGTGGAGATGATCAGCTCAGTCATGACACCAGATGCACACACTGTTTTACATTCGAACATACTTACACAGTCCTTCTTGCAGATACACACGCTTTTTCAGACACACATGTGCAAATACACAGATATACACTACTCCCCCTCTCTCCCACCCACACATACATGCATACACACTCTCTCTCTCACGACCTCGCTCCCTCAGATGCACACAGAAACATACAACAATCGATGGGGTGATTTCTTTTTTAAAAACAACCTTTAATTATCTCGGGAATACAACTTGAAAGAAGTTCTGGGATTTCCATATTATGGAATCTGAACCTGTAACCCCATTCTAAAATACAAAAGACTGAACAGCAATCTCTGTTTGTTTAATATATTGCATATGTGTATGACATTTTGATATTTTGCTCTAAATGCTACTGTGTCCTATAATCCTACTCGATGAGATATGCAACAAAGGAGCAGCACACCCCGGTTGCACTTTAAAATAAACTATAAATTGATTTCGTGCGATTTTATATAAAAAAATGTCCACCCCAGTCAAATATCAGCACTGACATATCATCAAATCGAAGAGCAAGTTTGACTGGCTAAACGGCCGCCTTCTGCACATCCAATTTCTTGTCCAGTGTCTGCAAATGGATGCAGGTTGAAAAACGTCGTGGAATCTGAGTTTCTCCAAGTGGGCATTCTGTTCTCGACGCTTTATTAGTGAGCTGGCATCATTGATCATGACTCAAGACGTCTGTTCTCTGAGGTCGTGGACCTACTCACAGATACCAATCTCATTTAATCCCGGTCTTGAAGCATCCTTCCTTATCGAGACCTGTTGAGTTCTCTGTCACATAATCATCATAGAATTGTACAGTTCAAATAGGACATTCTTACAATCGTGTATGTCCTGATGCTGGAAAGTGCTGTCCATCTAGCCCCATTCACCAGTATTATTTTGATACCCCCTCTAAATTCATTCCATTGAACTCCACATCCAGCTCACTTTTGAAACCTGCTGTGGAATCAGCCTCTGCCACACTCCAAGGCAACGCATTCCAAATCCCAGCACCTCTCTGGGTAAATAAGTTACAGAGTTATTGACTTTGGGATCGTTCCATTCTTACGCTCGCCAAAATTGTCGATGCATTTTCACTCCCTGAAGGGAAGCTGCTTGAGTACATCACAATTCCTCACCCCAATGCCTCACAGTGAGAACGCACTTCTCAGTTGTCAGTAGACTGTACCAATATGAGGCTGGATGTGGAGAACTGCACACAGTTCTGGTCTGCACGAACAATTATTGGAACACAGTTCAAGCAATATGCACCCTTATAACTCCAAGAATGTCTGGTTAGAACAGCAAGGGTGAAATCTGCATTGTTCTGGCATTGTGTATCTGAATCAGGTGGCAGGTGGATGTCCTATCGCATCTGACTGTGAACATCAACGAATCTTTGTTTTTCTTTTTATTCTCTCTCCTAGCGCCAATATTTTCATGTATTTTGGAAGGGAGTTACTGCAGCAGCGTACCATGTGAGAAGGGTATTTCAACGAGGGTTGAAGGACTATGCCCCATCTTACAAGTGTGTTGCGTACGTTTGTGAAATCGAAGAAGGAAAGAAAAGCATGGGACACTGGAAAACATCTGTGTTTCTGATTGGAGAGTTCTGTCATCCCATCAATTCAGGCTTCATGTTATTGTTTCAACTGAACGATCACTGGCCCACTGCTTTCTAAACTCCGTGAATAAAACTGGGTGATTGTGCAAACATTGATTTTCCATGTCTCACTTCACTTTGATATCAATGTCTTAACACAATGTCAGGAAGGAAGGAAGTTGTCAGAAAATGGGTATTGTGCATTGATAATCTTTACACTGTTGTAGCTTAGCTGACATGTGGGTCTTTGGTGTGGCCACAACTGGAGGATCGTTTGCAGTTCAGGTCCCCACACAATAGGAAGGTTGTAAATGCTTTAGAGAGGCAGGGAAAGAGGTTTACAAAGATGGTACTTGGATCAGAGACGATTGGTTACCAACAGACCTTTGACAAAATTTGGATTGTTCGTGCTCGCGTTTTGGAGCTGAGAGGCGATTTGAAGGAAGTATATAAAACGATGAGGGGCTTGGATAGATTACCTTTTCGGACTTTTTTGCCCAGGTTAGAAATTTATTAGGCAATGGTTTGAGGTGAGTGGACATGTTAAAATGATAAGCATGACACAGTTTTTGTTTAACAGAGAGAGTTGTAAATGTCTGGAAAGGATTGCCAAAAAGGTGGTGGACTTGGATAGAATAGCAAAATTGTCAGGCAATTAGATAGATGGAAGAACAGGCAATGTGTACAGCGTTATGGACGATGTGAAGGCAGATAGGATTAGTTTGGAATAGTACACTTGGCTTCACAGACATATTGCAAAAGTGTTTGTTCCTGTGCTGTTCGCTTCTCTCTTCAATTGAGCATTTTAGTTTCGGTGAGAGGCGGGATATAAACGGATTGATTTCATTGGATCAGAGACAATAGTGGGCAGGCCTGTTTCATGTGAAGAGGTTTCTTAGGAGCAAGAAAGAGTCAACAGAAAGCAGCTGCTCTCCTCAGTCCAATGGGGGGACACAATTGGGAATTGAAAATCATAAGATCTAGAACGGCGTTGAAAGTAATCTCCTAGCCTTTCTGAATCTCTGATCGAACAGACACCAACAGCAGCCCGCAGACAATGTAATTGTCTCGTTATCCAGTATTCTCTTTGGGGAAGGGGAGCGTGATGTTCCATTCAGTGGGCTGTTTTCCCATTTCCAATACGTTACTCTGCTAGCTCCAGGACTGGAGGGGAGTTTGGAGGCGCACTGGGAAGTAGCAGGAGAGAAACTGTGCGCTGCTTGCTAGTATACTATCGAGAGAACACCGTTCGCGTCACTTCTTCAATCATCACAAAAGTAGTGGCAGTGTAAGTCGGTGATAATGATAAGGTTGTGGGTGTGGATGAACTTGTGAAGACAGTACAAGTTAGTGTTAGTCATAATACCATATGTCTGGCCGCAGATGTATAGGCACAGAAGAACAGCAGTAATAACAGTGTTATGCAAATGGAGTAACTGTTGGAAATGAAACAGGTCAGTGTTAACCACGGTAATGTGAGTCTGGAGTCACCTGTAGAAACAGAGCAGGTCACTGGGAACTATAGTATTGAGGGTCTGTATTCAATTGCAGGGAAAGTCCATGTCAACGGTAACGACAGCGCCGTGGTTCTGGATAATATTAATTTAAATGCTCTGGGAATGGATCCACATGCAGATACAAAGGAGGTCAATGGTAAACAGAGTGTAAACAGATGGACCAGATTAGGGTTGAGCATAATGCTGTTGTTCAGAACCATGTAGAAACAGTGCAGTTCAGCGGTTGTGGACCTGGGGTTATACAAGGAGACACGACAGATCCGGCAGAATGAGGAGAGGGAGTTAGAAAAAGGCTGAAGAGCAGGACGCCAACAATATTAATCTCTGATTAGCTGCCAGATTCAAGTATTGGTGTCGCAAGGAATAGAAAGATAGGGGAGATGAATACATGGAGAAGAAACTGATGCAAGAGGCATGGCTTTTTTTGATCTTGGATCAGTGGAAGCTCTTCTGCTGCCAGGATGAACTGTAAAAGAGGCACTGATTGCTCCGAAAGTGGAGATCAACCAATATCCTCGCTGCAACTTTCGCTCGTACTACATGGGAGGGCTCAAACTAGAGTGGCAGGGGATGCAATTACAGAAGCAGAACAACAAGTGGAGAGATTGACGGGAAGGCAGATGCTAAGATCAGTGAATCAGAAAGAAAGGACAAGCAGAGAGGGGTGAATGAACACAACAGCACTCATGGTCTAACGTGTGTTTACATCAATACAAGGAGTATTACCGGTAAGACAAATGAGCGTAGAGCCTTGATCAGTACGTAAGACTAAGATGTTGTGCCCACTGCAGAGACTTGGTTGAGAGAGGGACTGGAAAGTCTCCAGGATTTCGTTGGTTGAGACGAGATAGAGAAGGAGGTAAAAAAAATGGAGGAGTTGTATTACTAATCAGACAGAATGTTACATCATCAATCTGAGAGGAAATGCAGAAGGGCACATCCATTGAGGCAAGAGGGCTAGAGCTGAAAAATGAGGTGGGTGCAAATAATCTGCCAGGATTCTAACGTAGGAACTCCAGCAGCAAATGGGAACAAATATGTGGCCGATTATGGAAAGATTCGATAACAAAAGAATTTTCATAACGGGTGACTTTAACTTCCCCAATGTTCATTGGGACTCCCTTACAGCAAGACAGGGAAACAGAGTGGACTTCCTTAAATGCATGTAGGTGTATTTCTTGAAACAGTATGTGGATAGCCCAACTGGCAGAGGGGCCATAGTGTTACTTGTATTGGCTAATGAGCCTGGTCAAGTGACTGAACTTTCAGTGGGAGAGCCTTTTGAAAACAGTCATCACAGCTCGTTCAGTTTTAAGATAGCGATGAACAGGGAGAAGTCAAGAGTTTCGATTAGGTAAAAAAATGGTGGAAGGCAATTTACATTAGCATGAGACAGGAGCTAAGGAGCTTTAATCGGGAGATGCAGCTATCAGGCAAGGCGACATTTAAACATGTGGGAATTTGTGAAGATCTGGTGTGGAGAGTTCCGGATCGACATGTTCCAGTAAGGTGGACGGACAAAGGTAGCAAGGTAAACGACATATGAAAATGAGGGTAGCTGTGAATTTCATCAAAAGAGAAAAAAATGCATGTGTAAGTTTTAGGAAGCTAAAATTGTACGGGCCAGTGAATATTTTTTGGAAAGCAGGTAAGTACTCAAGCGGGGAACAAGAGAGCTAGAAGGGGCCATGAAATGTCCTTGACAATTCAAGTTAAAGAGAATCCGAAAGCGTTCTATACATATATTAAGAACAGAAGTATAACTTGGGAGAAAGTAGGACCACTCAAGTATACAGGATGGCACTTATGCTTGGAGGCAGAGGATGTTTGAGTTCCAAAGTGAATAATTTGCATCACCATTCTCTCCGTAAAACTACATGGAGGATAGTGAGATATGTGTGGAGCATGCTTATAGGTTAGAACATTAAAGAACAAGAAAGTGGTGGCATTGGATCCCTTGAAGAGTATTAATGCAGACAGCTTCCCAAGGTCTGATGAGAGCAACTCCAGTTTATTGAGGGAGGCAAATGAGGCGATCGCTCATACTTTGATCAAGAAAGTGGTCCTCTCGAACCACTGAAGAGATTCCGGAGGATTCGTGAGTAGGCTATGTTTTCCCTTATTCAAGAAGAAAAGTAGGGATAATCCAGGAAACTATCAGCCAATAAATCTCACATCAGTGGTGGGAAACTATTGGAGTGAAATCTTACGAATAGGATTTACGCACGTGTGGAAACGCATGATATAATTAGGCACAGTCAACATAACTTTGTGCATTGCAGATCATGTCTCACTAACTTAATTGATGTTTCTGACGAGGTCTCAAAGGTGATTGATACGTGTAAACCAGAGGAGTTGCTTACATGGACTTTAGATTAGATTACATTACAGTGTGGAAACAGGCCCTTCGGCCCAAAAAGTTCACACCGACCTGCCGAAGCGAAACCCACCCATACCCCTACATTTACCCCTTACCTAACACTACGGGCAATTTAGTATGGCCAATTCACCTGGCCCTGCACCTCTTTGGACTGTGGGAGGAAACCGGAGCACCCGGAGGAAACCCACGCAGACACGGGGAGAACATGCAAACTCCACACAGTCAGTCGCCTGAGGCGGGAATTGAACCCGGGTCTCTGGCGCTGTGAGGCAGCAGTGCTAACCACTGTGCCACCGTGCCGCCCTTCAGTAAGGCTTTTGACAAGAACCTACATTGAAGAATCATTCTGAAAATTAAGATAAATGGTTTCCACAAAGACTTTGCCGCTTGGATTGACAATTGGGTTGTCCGTAGAAGGCAGAGAGTAATGGTGGAATGTGCCTTTCTGGCTGGAGGACCGTGACTAATGGTTTTCTCAAAAGATCCGTACTAGGACCTGTATCATTTTCTGTTTTATGTAAATGAATTAGATTAAAATGTGCATGAGTAGGTGAGTGCGTTTGCACACGATACAAAGATTGGTGAAGTTGTGGATAGTACAGAATTTTGTAAAAGGATACTGGGGATATATACCAGTTGAAAATATTGGCAGAGGAATGGCAGACTTGGTTAAATCTGGATGAGAATGAGGTGTGGCAATTTGGGAGATCAAACCTTATGGAAAAGCATGTAGTTAATAGCAGCACGCAGAACAGCATTGATGTATAGAAGGAAGTTGGGATTCAAGATATTTGCTCCCTGAAAGTGGCCATGCAAGTAGATAGGTGGTAAATTAGTCATATGGTGTCTTGCCTTGATTGGTCAGGGAAATGAGTTCAAAGTTCAATATGTCATGTTGCAGCTTTCTAGGACTTTGGTGAGACCACACTTAGAGTTCCACGTTCAATTGTGGTCGCCACATTACACGAAGGATTTGGTTGCTTTGGCGAGGGTGCAGATGAGATTTACCAAGATATTGCTTGGATTACAACGTTTCAGCGATAAGGAGAGGTGAGCAAAATCTCAGATTGATTTCTCTTCAAGAGAAGAGACTGAGAAGGGACGAGATAGATATCTGTAAAAATATGAGATGACGAGATGGGGTGAACACACAGAATCTTTTCCCCAGAATAGAAAAGCTCGATGCTAAGAAGCAGAAGGTCAATGTGACGTTCACAGGATACGTGGTGGGCATGTTTGCAAAACAGAATGTGGTAGGACTTTGAAATGTACTGGCAGGGATGGTGGTGGAGGCAGTAGCGGTTAGGGTACTTAGGGGACGTTTAGATAAGCACATGAATATGTAAGGAATGGAGAGATATGAAGCAAGGACAGACATAAGGGATTAGTTCCGCTTGGTGTCATGTTCAGCACAACATTATAGGCTGATGGGCCCATTAGTGTGCTGTGCAGTTCTGTGTCCTGTATCAGTGGTAAAAACAGTGCAGCGGATAGAAACAAATTTACAGACAGAGCAGATCAGAGCAACACTCAGTCGTGTTGGTCTGGAGTCACATGTAATGACGAGCAGGTCGGGGAAAATATGGTGGTATTGTTCTAGAGTCAGATATAGAGACAGAGTATGCCATTGGTGCTCACAGTGCTGTGGGTCTAGCGTCATAGGATGATACAGTTAAAAAACAGAACCTTTGCTCCAACTTGACAATGCCGAAAAGACATCCGAAATTTATCGAATCACATTAGGCCCTCAGGTCTCGCTTAAACCGTTCCCCTCTCAGCCTGAAACAGAGACTCTTTCCTTTGATCTCGCCTACCGTGGAGAAAAGGCAAACACTTCGCACCCTATCCATGCCCATCATGATATTTTAGTCTTTTATAAGGTCACCCATCAGCTCCAGGGAACAGGAAGAATCAGCCTCTTGAGACTAATGCTTAACGGCAAACCCGCCAAAAGATGGACTTATAAATCTTTTATGGTAATCACAGGGCTGTGGGTTTGGAGTTATTTCCAGAGACAGATCAGACGAGTAGTTAATGCAGTTCTGTGGACTGGAGTCACGTGTAGATTCACAGTGGGTTAATGGTAGCCACAGTGCTGTAGGGCTGGAGTCACGTATTGAGACAACTTAAGTCGGTGGTAATCACCGTGTTCAGCTTCTGGAGTCACGTGCAGAAACAGAGTAGATCATTTCGAAGCAATTTTTCCCACTGTTTTACTTACTGTGACAGAGTTGGTCAATAGTGCACTCAGTGCTATGGCCCTGTAGTCCCAGAGCAGGTCAGTCACAACCACAGTGCTGTCAGTCTGAAGTAAAATGTGCAGACAGCGCGGGTGGGTACTGACCACATTACTGTGGGTCTGAGTCAAATGCAGGTACAGTGCAGGTGAGTGGTAACCAAAGCACTATGTGTTGGGACTTATACGTAGAGAAGGAGCAGCTCACTGGAAATCACATTGTGGTGTGGCTTGACTGACATTTATAGACAGAGCAGTTCAGAAATAACAATTATGCTCTCCTCTGGTGTCACATGTAGAGCCAGAGTCGAACAGTGGTACCCACAGTGCTGTGGGTTCAGAGATACAGAGACAAATTGCATAGTGGTAACGACGATGCCGTGGGTCTGGAGTCACGTACTGAGCAGTTCAGTGGTAGTCACCGGGCTGTGGGTCTGGAGTCACATTAAGAGATTGGGAAGATCAGCAGATTGACAGAGATGTTGGTCTGAATTCCAATTAGTGATAGAGCAGATTAGTGATAAACAGAGTGTTATGGATCTGGAGTCACGTACAGATTGTGCAGTTGACTGATAACCACAGTGCTTTTGGTTTGGAGACAAATGCAGAGTGAAAACAGGTCAGGGGAAATCATTGTGCCGTTATTCTGGAAGGAGATGTTGAGACAGAGTAGATCAGTAGTACCCATAGTGACGTGGATCTGCAGTAATCGTTCATAGAAATATACAACATAGAAACAGAACCTTTCGTCACCCATGACGACCAGATAGCCTAAATTTATCATAAGACCATAAGACATAGGAGTGGAAGTAAGGCCATTCGGCCCATCGAGTCCACTCCGCCATTCAATCATGGCTGATGCGCATTTCAGCTCCACTTACCAGCGTTCTCCCCGTAGCCCTTAATTCCTCTAGACAACAAGAATCTATCAATCTCGGCCTTGAAGACATTTAGCGTCCCGGTTTCCACTGCACTCCGTGGCAATGAATTCCACAGGCCCACCACTCTCTGGCTGAAGAAATGTCTCGAATCACATGTGCCAATATTTGATCCATATCCCTCTAAACCCCTCTTATTTAAAATCTCACTCAGAAGTCTTTTAAATGTTGTAATTGTAGCAGTTACAATTGCTCCGCCAATTCATTTCATGGTCGCACCACACTGTGAGTGAAAAACATGCCATATAGGTTTGAACTCCAATAACCTGGGGTAAAGACATGGACTATTCACCATACCCATGCCTCTCATGTTTTTAAAAGCTTCTGTAAGCTTGCCCCGAAGCCTCTGACACTCCAGAGAATAAAGCAACATCAGTGCCGCTGTGTGTCTGGAGTCATATACAAAGGGAACGCGTAGTATTGGTAACCACAATGTTGTGGGTGTGTAGGCGCGTATACAGTCAGAACGTCAGCGGTAATCACAGTGCTGGGAGGCAGGCGTCACTTGTGGGGACACAATAGGGGGTAGTAAACAAAATGCTGTCGTCCTGGAGTCAATTGCTGACAGATATCCGTCCCTCAGAGTTATTCGTGGATTCGGAGGAAGTTTTCCACAATGACCTTCAGGAGATTACCATTAAGCAACTATTCCTTCCACAATTTTAATGAATTCAAATTTGTCCTTCTGTCTCAATGCCATTCGAATATCCAACTCATACGGTTTTCAGTGAAACGTCTGGAGGAGCTCAGCACGTTTTGTTTGTTCCCCACATCATAATATTACAAGAAGACATGTCACTCGTTTTCACACCAGAGGTTTTAGACCAATAACACAGATTCTACAAGGGAGTGAAAAATGTAAACTGGATTGATAGGGGCATTTTGCAGAAAATAATCAAGGCAGGAAAAGAAATGCTGGCTTCAAATCTTGGGACGAGAAAATGAGGGCACAGAAGTTCTGGTTCGATTTCACAAAGCTCTGCTGACGCACGATTTGGACTACTGTGAGCAGATATGTGAACCGGATCTCCAGAAATGTGATATTGACATTGGAGCAAGTAAATTGCATGCGACAAGAATGACGTCAGCACTTCATGGGTTACATTATCAGGAGGCCTGCATTCTCTTGAATTTAGAAGGTCAAGGGGTGACATAATTGATGTGTTCAATGGGTGATCAGTAAACGGCAGTGTACACAAAAATACTGTGATGTAGGTCCATTAAGTCGATTACGACCCTCTGAAGTACATCCGGACCAGACGACATCTTCATCCTCCCCCTTTACACTTGGATTCCCAATGGCTCATCCAACAATGCAGCCCATCTCCAAAATGTGGGAGGGAACCAGGGAATTCAGAGGAAAGCAATCAGTCATGAGGTGATTTCGAAAACTCCACACAGCCAGTTGTACATTCGTGAAATCAAGTCTCTGTCCTGGTGGTGTGAGACAGTAATGCTACCTACTGAGCTATTGTGCTGCGTTATGAACGAATTTGAGGTGACGTCAATATTCTTGCGGCTGACATGATATATTATAATATAATACAATGACAAAATATAATGATATAATACGGATGTCGGTTTGCTCTCTGAGCTGGAAGATTCGTATCCAGATGTTTCGTCACCATGCTAGGTAATATCTTCAGTGAGCCTCTGAATGATTCTTGATTCGGAGGCTCGATGAAAATGTTACCTAGCATGATGGCGAAACGTCTGAAAAGAACCTTCCAGCTCAGCGAGCAAACCGATATCCAGAATGTCAACCTGAGCTACAAACATTCTCAAGACTGATACAATTTAATGATGTCATATAGCATAATGTATTATGACATGACATAATGTAAGACAAGGTAATATAGTATAACATAATGTTACCTTCTTTATTTCTCCAGTTTTGACCTCCTCATCTGAGGAAGAATGTTCATGGAGTCAGTTAATTAAAGGTGCACCAAACTGATTCCTGAGTTGGTGGGACTGTTCTATGAAGAACGATGTGATCAGTTTGGATAATCTTCTCTGTGGCTCGGACTTAAGCGGCAGAGAGTGGGAATTCTCAGAAAATCAGATCATGACATCATTGGATTGCAGAACGAGGCTCCAAGGCACTCAATGTCCTGAATCTAATAAATTCTCATAAGACTATGTTGGTTGAAAGCAGAAAAGGATGTTCCCGATAACCAAAAGACTTCTGAACCAAATGGGGTCTCAGTCTAAGGCAAACAAGTAAGGCCATTTTCGACTGAGGCACGGGAAATTTCCTGGGCAAGTGAGTGGGGAGACTGTGGAATTATCTACGGCTGATAGCAGTGAAGGAGAAAACATTGATCTTTTTGTTTGAAAATATCTTGATATGGTTCTTGGAGCTCAATTGATCATATTGTACGGGGATAAAGCAGTAACAGGGATTGTGTTTAACGATCAGCCAAGTTCACATTGAATGGTTTAGCAGTCTCGAACGGTTGAATGGTTTATTCCTGCTCATAGTTTCTATGTTTCTCCGTGAAACGAATAATGCTGTGATTCATTCGTGAAAAGCTGAATAACTTAGTTCCAAGCAGACAGAATGGCAATCGACATTCAATCTGTTCCATGAAATTGGTAAATATTTGACAAGATGAAATAGTATACTGGCAACATAAGGTAAAAGTTTCAGAAACTAATAAAAAGTGACATAGCATGTGGACAGCTTTGACGAGGTACATCATTTAACGTCTGTTAACGGAGGAAGGAACAATATTCTGAATCGTCTTGTTAGTATGTCAGCAAGAAGGGATTGACACGTTTAAGATTGTCAGTAAGAGAGGTGGGAGTGAGAAGAAAAAAGCAGGGATGCACTTCTGAGGCTTTATAAGGCCCCAGTCAGATTAGACCACATTTTTACTATTGTGAGCAATTTTGGTCCCGTATGTCAAGAACAATTATCTCAGGAATGAAAGGATTAACATGTGGAGAACGTGTTGGGACTGTAGGTCTACATAGTGTAGAGTGATGTGGGGGGTTGTGGGGGTGAGGGGGGGAGATCTCATTGAAACGTATAGAATACTGAATGGCCGAAAAAGAGTGCATTTTGGGAGATGTTTTCATTTGCAGGAGAGACCAGACTTCGAGTGAAGTGAAGACCCTTTACCGCGGAGCTAATAAAAGATTTCATTAGCCACATCATTGTGAATCTGTGGAATTCATTGCATCAGGAGCCTGCGAAGTTCAGGTCGTTGAGTATATTTAAGAAAGAGGTTCGCCATTGTTAATGGGATCAAGAATTACTGGGAGAAGTCGAGAGATTTTTTGAGAACCTTACCAGCCATGATTGAATAGCAGAGCAGTCTCGATGGTTTCAATTTCTCCTTATTTGTCTTGTGGTCTTATGTTCCTTATCATCCATTTCTTCCAGAAAATTGGAAAAATTACATTATATGAGAAGATACAGACACAAATATAACACAAGGCTAGTTAGTTTAAATTCTGTCATTTTTTAACATGTTAGATTCTATTACAAAGAAAGTAACAGCAAATACTTTAAACATTGACAATATCATCCAACACAGTCAGGACAAATTTAGAGTAGATTTATTGGTAATGGCACATGTATTGTTATACAGTGAAAAGTGTTGTTTTCCGTGCCATACAGAAAGGTCATACCATCAAAGAACAGTACAGTAACATAACAGAGTGCAGATTTCAAAGTTACAGCTTCAGACAAGCAGCAGAGAAAAATTAGCATGATAACTTCAGAGGCCTGCTTCGAGGTCTGTAAGTAAAGTGTAAAACGTTGTTCTTGAATCTGTTGGCACGTGAATTAAACATTTAAATATTCTGACCGTCGGAAGAGGATGGAAGGCAGTATAACCTGGGCAATAGAGTCAAAATATTTGGGTATTTATATTGCTAAATTATTCCAGAATAATCGACTGAACAAGAAAACAGACTATTGCTCAGATTGAGCAGTTCAAAGTCGATCTCTGCTGTGGTACTGCAGTCATGTGTGGCCCAGACTGCGTGATGACTGCAGGCTTAATTCAATGACGTGAGCCAGATGGACATTATTTGAAAAAAGACCCATTATGAACAGGTTTGAGCAGCTATTATTTCCAATTTGCTTAAAATTCAAATATGACGCGAATCAATCGAATGGTGGAGAATACCCAGTGGGCTAATGACCTAATTCTGTACCTACCTTTTCTGCTCTAACTTCGTGCCTGCCTGAGATTTGATCCGATTTTTGTACCCAAAGTATCTGCCTGGACAGCTGGGAGAAGTAACGCTGACACTGCGCCACAACCTTCTGAGGGGAGCACGTATCAATGAATACTGAACACACACAAAACCGTGCCAGGAGTCGAGTACTGCTGCCGTTGTCCGGGATTTCCCCTGTGCCATAAAGAAACTGGAAGAGCTCCAACGGTAATCGTGTAAGCAACGATAGCATCTTGAGAGAGTTAAAGAGCAATATATAATATACAGCAGGGACCCTTTGGCACATTGTCCTTCCAAAACAAAATACGAACTCCAGCAGACCCCCTTTCCCACTTGACCTAGAGACATGAATTTTCACACGTGTCAAGTGGCTTATATAAGTACACTTTCCATTAGTGATGCTTCCCTTCCTAATTATCACACCAGGCAGGGCATTGCAGACTCACCACCAGCCTGTGGGTGAAAACATATTTTGAACTCCCCTCTGAACCATTGCCTTTCACTTTAAAATGGTGGCCGAATGCTATTAAACGTTCGGATAAGGAGACCAGCTGTTTTCTCATCTTGTCCATGCCGCTCATGAATCTCGCTCTTGCCCTCACTCGACCTTCTCTGCTTCTCATAAAACAAACAGAGCTTCTCCAGCACTCTGCATTGCAGAACCTGATCACGCTGGAGAATTTTCTCGACTGAGCCCACTCTCTGGTGAAATCATATCCTGCCCGTAACAATTGAAAAAGAACAAATGGCAAAGAAGATTGCACTTGAATCCGGAGTGGTTAGATTGGAGGGAGGGGAGTGTTGCAGGTAGGCTTTTAACACTTCTTTTCAAGGTACTTGAGTTCACCGCACTGAGCCTAACCATTGCCCACTGATGCGAATTCGTCTGTTTTCTGTTTGTGAACTGTCATTTAACAAGTCGAGAGCTCGCAGAGAAGTGCGGATGGTGCTGCTTCTTGCCGAGAATTTCAGAGATTATTCACGACAGAGTCTCCGAACCGCTGAATGTAACTCACTGGGATATTGTGGACGTTTTGTAGGTGTTAATGAAAGCTGTGCTCTTCCTCCTCGGAACGTGCCCTTTTGCGGAAGCGAACACTGATAGCAGGAGGCTGAAAGGTAAGTAATTAGCCACAGGTGGATGCATCCATCAGTAACTGATGTGAAGGATTCTTGACAAAGTGAAGACAGTATTCATCATTTCCAGCCAGGCCTGCTGCTGATTCCGATCCTGCTGGAATTGGAGATACACACTGCATCGCAAAGTAGAACCAAAGAGGAAAGTTAAGACATCCAGAAGAAGGGGTAAAAGACAGAGTGAGAGTGCGAAATAAAGGTTGAGTGAGTAATGAGCGAGTAAGAGAGAAGGATAATGGAGATTGAGAAAGGAAGAGGAGAGAAGGGAAGCGACAAGAAATGCAATAAATAAATGTATTACAGAGAAAAATGGAGATGGAGACAGGAATGATGGACAAAGAGACAGATAGTTTAGTGTTTGAGAGAGAGTAATGAGGAAGGCAGAATGTAGATAAAAGGGGTTAGAAAGCGAAATAGACAAGGTAGAATAATGAAAAGCTGAGAGAAAACAGAGATAGGCGTTGCTGTATAATGGACAACAGAGAGAGAATTGTGGTTGAGTAAGAGAATAATCAGGTCCAGAGAAAGACGGTGAAAAGGTTTGAGAGATTTAAAAAAAACAGGCAGAGAATAATGAGAGAGAGGGAAATCTGCATGTAAAAAAAAGAATTGTAAAAAAATTGATATTGAGTCATGATTTTGAGAGTGTTTGAATAATAACGTAAGAAAAAGAGGAAAACAGGTATTGAATGACAACAGCGAGGGAACAAAAATAGCGGCGGTCGCGATAGTAATTGAGACTGAGAGATTGATGGGGGAGAGAGAGAGAGATAAGAATAAAATGTGAACAGAAAATCAACTCACAGATAGAGAGAGAGAGAAACTTCATGTGATCTGTTTGTTGATTTACGTTCTTCTGCCATCTTCAGGATCCTTGCTTCTTACAGTCATGTCTAAATGCTTGCATAAAGTTAGCAGTTTCACAGTCAGTTCTCGAGATTGGAGCAAGAAAGTTTCGGGGAGGACAGAAGGACATCCAACCTACAGGTCCGTGTGAAACCACAGCGCCATTGTATTCACTCACCCTTCATTCCTTTTCATTCGCAGGACATTGGTCTGCGATATTGACCGTTCCGCCGTTTGTTGCCAATCCCCAGTTGTACCCCTTGAGGAGAGTGGGGCTGAACTCCTTCTCAGACTGCCTCAGTCCGCGTACCGCAGACAGACCAGCAATAAAATGGGATTTTGTCTGAGTGACAGCGAATGAACCATCGATATATTTCACTTACACTTCATCCGATTCATTCATGGAATTTGGAAGGTGTTGTCAGACAGCAGTCACTGCTCTCTGTACTTGGCCCCGTGAGAAAGTGGCAGTGAGCTGCTTTCTTGAAATAATGCAGTCTATGTACTCAGTGTAGATCAGTGATTCCATCAGGGAAGGACTTCCACAATTTTAATCGAGCGGCACTGAATAAATGGTGATATATTTCAAGTCAATATGCTGAGTGGCTTGGAGGGGAAAGTGCAGGGGTTAGTGATCAAATCCATCTGCTGAACATAGAACAATACAGCGCAGTACAGGCCCTTTGGCCCTCGATGTTGCGCCGATCCAAGCCCACCTAACCTATACTAACCCACTATCCTCCATATACCTATCCAATGCCCGCTTAAATGCCCATAAAGAGGGAGAGTCCACCACTGCTGCTGGCAGGGCATTCCAAGAACTTACGACTCGCTGAGTGAAGAACCTACCCCTAACATCAGTCCTATATCTACCCCCCCTTAATTTAAAGCTATGCCCCCTTGTAATACCCGACTCCATACGCGGGAAAAGGTTCACACTGTCAACCCTATCTAACACCCTAATCATCTTGTACACCTCAATCAAGTCACCCCTAAACCTTCTTTTCTCTAATGAAAATAGCCCCAAGTGTCTCAGTCTATCCTCATACGATCTTCCTTCCATACCAGGCAACATCCTGGTAAACCTCCTCTGCACCCGTTCCAGTGCCTCCACATCCTTCCTATAGTATGGCGACCAAAACTGCACACAATATTCCAGATGCGGCCGCACCAGAGTTTTATACAACTGCATCATGACCTCAGGACTCCGGAACTCAATTCCTCTACCAATAAAAGCCAGTACGCCATATGCCTTCCTCACCGCACTATTTACCTGGGTGGCAACTTTCAGAGATCTGTGTACATGGACACCAAGATCCCTCTGCTCATCCACACTACCAAGTATCCGACCATTAGCCCAGTACCCCATCTTTTTGTTATTCTTCCCAAAGTGAATCACCTCACATTTAGCTACATTGAATTCCATTTGCCACCTTTCTGCCCAGCTCTGCAGCTTCTCTATATCCTGCTGTAACCTGCCACATCCTTCCTCACTGTCAACAACTCCTCCGACTTTCGTATCATCCGCAAACTTGCTCACCCAACCTTCTAACCCCTCTTCCAGGTCATTTATAAAAATGACAAACAGCAATGGTCCCAAAACAGATCCTTGCGGAACACCGCTAGTGACGGCACTCCATGAAGAAACTTTGCCATCAACTACTACCCTCTGTCTTCTTCCATCCAGCCAATTCCTAATCCAAACCTCCAACTCACCCTCAATGCCATATCTCCGTATTTTCTGCAGTAGCCTACCATGGGGAACCTTATCAAACGCCTTACTAAAATCCATATATACCACATCTACCACTTTCCCCTCATCAACCTCCTTCGTCACCTTTTCAAAGAATTCAATAAGGTTTGTGAGGCACGACCTGCCCTTCACAAAACCATGCTGACTATCCTTGATCACATTATTCCTATCCAGATGTGCATAAATCCTATCCCTTACAATTCTCTCTAAGACTTTGCCCACAACAGAAGTGAGACTCACCGGCCTATAGTTACTAGGGTTATCCCTACTCCCCTTTTTGAACAAGGGAACCACATTTGCTATCCTCCAGTCTTCTGGCACTACTCCTGTAGACAAAGAGGACATAAAAATCAAGGCCAATGGCTCTGCAATCTCCTCCCTTGCTTCCCAGAGAATCCTAGGATAAATGCCATCAGGCCCAGGGGACTTATCTATTTTCACCTTTTCCAGGATTTCCAACACCTCTTCTCTACATACCTCAAAGCCATCCATTCTACTTATTTGTGACTCAGTATTCACATCGACGACAATGTCCTGTTCCTGAGTAAATACTGAAGAAAAGTATTCATTCAGTGTCTCCCCAATCTCTTCCGCCTCCACACGCAACTTCCCACTAGTATCCTTGACTGGACCTATTCCTACCCTAGTCATTCTTTTATTCCTAACATACCTATAGAAAGCCTTAGGGTTTTCCCTAATCCTACCGACTAAGGACCTTTCATGTCCCCTCCTTGCTGCTCTTAACTCTCTCTTCAGGTCCTTCCTGGCTACCCTATAACTCTCAATCGCCCCAATTGAACCTTCACGTCTCATCTTGAGATAGGCCGCCCTCTTCCATTTAACAAGGGATTCCAATTCCTTATTAAACCACGGCTCCCTCGCACGACCCTTTCCTCCCTGCCTGACAGGTACATAATTATCAAGGACACTCAATAGTTGCTCCTTGAACAAGCTCCACATATCATTTACACTCTTGCCTTGGAGTCTACTTTTCCAGGCCACACATCCTAAGTCATGCCTCACCGCATCATAATTTCCCTGACCCCAGCTATAACTCTTGCCCTGTAGTACACACTTATCCCTCTCCATCACGAGAGTAAAAATCACCGAATTATGGTCACTATCCCCAAAGTGCTCACCTACCTCTAATTCTAACACCTGGCCTGGTTCGTTACCCAGAACCAAATCCAGTATGGCCTCACCTCTTGTTGGCCTGTCTACATATTGTGTCAGGAAACTCTCCTGCACACATTGAACAAACACTGACCCATCTAACGAACTTGAGCTATAGCTTTCCCAATCAATATCAGGACTATTGCTGCCCTTGTGCTTCTCGATGGAAATGAACGTGGGTTTCGAAGATGCGAACTAAGGAATTTTAGTAAATTTATAGAGTGCGTCTTGTATATGGTACACATTGCTACTGAGCATTATTGGCCGACAGAGTGGATATGTGTAGATGTTTTGCGAATCAAGTGAGCTTTATTGTCATGGATTCAGTCAAGATTCTTGAGTGTAATTGCAGCTTCAAAAATACATGCAGGTGGGTTTGAACCTATTCACTTGTGCCTTGTCGATGATGAAACAATTTTCTGGGGAGTGGAGGTGGAGATGAGGAGGTGGAGGGTAAGGAGCTGAGAAAGGCGCAGCAGAATTCCTAAACTCTGAATCGCTATTTAGACAGTATATTTAGCGAGCTGCTCTAATTTAGATTTTGGTTCAATTTGAAGGAACTCAATGTAACTAGATGACGCCTGAGGTTCGGGGGTTGGGGCGAGCGAGGTGGACAATAATGATGCCTCGATTGAACATCAAGGGGCTATGTTTACATTCTCTCGTAATGTTAACCTTTAGAACGTTGAAGGTTGGCAGGGAGTAATTCAGTTATGGTAACACCATTGAAGTTCAAGCGGCGACAATGACTGAAGGAGTGAGAAGGAGGCCAAGTCGGAAGATTATGAGTGGGCATAAGTGGTAAAGGCATGAAAAGATAACCTGAAAGGGAATTGTGTTGATGAAAACCTCTGTATGAATGGGTGAGTGTGGGGGAGTTGAGCTGATGGGCAGTGTCAGCAGTGCGTCAGCATCACCTCCTACTTTTGATTCCAAGTAAAGACAACAAAGCTACATGTTTCCACTTTATTCTGAATCTGCAAAGCATTTGTGCACGACCTGGCTGTGTCCGTGACTGTCTGTGTGTGTGAACGTCCATATGTGTGTGTGTGTGTGTGTTTGGAATTCCTTAAGTATTATTTGTTATTGTAAATGTTGATATGTATGCCTATCTGTCCCTATGTGATTGTGTTGTGTACGTTTGCATATGTGGCTATTTCCGTGAACCTTCCATTTCACGTGCGTGTCGGGGGCGTGTGGTGTGTTTTTGTGTGTGTGTGTGTTTCAGTCTCTGTGTTTATCTTTCTGTATGCATTTATGGTTCTATGCATGTTTCTTTGTCTGTGTTTCTGTGTGCCTTGATGTCTGCGATTCAGTCTCTGTGGCTCAGTGCATTCCTGTGTGTATCGATGATTTTGTTTTATTGTGCACCTCTATTCAATGGGTTTTCTGTAATCGAGTCATAGAGTCCTAAAGCATGCAGGCATGCCCTTTGATCCAAACGGATCCATGCCGAACAAAAATGTCTATCCACGCTAACTCCATTCCCTTCAATCCTGGCCCATATACTCCTAATCCTTTTCCATCCATGTATTTGTACAAATGACTTTTAAACGTTGTTAATTTATCCAATCACGTCCACTGACAGCTCATTCCATATGCAACCAATTCTATGCGTAAGAACGGTTTACCTCAGTTTCCATTTTATTATTTCCCCTCTAACATTAAATTTGAGTCTTCATTTCCTCGATTCACAAACCCTGAGAAAAGGATTGCTTGCATTCACGCTATCCATGCCTCACATGACCTATTAGACACACACTCAGTCTCCTAAACGCGAATGAAAATAATACCTGGCTTGTCCAACGTGTCCCTATAACACAGACCACTGAGACCTGGCAGCATCCTTGTAAAGTTTTGATGCATTCTTTCCAGATTAATGACATCCTTCCTGCAGCAAGGTGACCAAAACCGAACACAATACTCCAAGTGCATCTTCACCAATGTCCTGTGAAACATAACTTCTCAACTTCAATAATCAATGTCCTGGATTAGTGTTGCTGGACGAGCACAGCAGTTCAGGCCGCATCCGAGGAGCAGTAAAATCGACGTTTCTGTATGGTGGACGTTGAGGAAGATTGTCAGAAATGGAAGCAGCACTTTGATATCTTGGGAAGTGGGCCGAGAAATGGCAAATGATAGTTAATATAGATAAGTGTGTGGTATTCCTGTTGAAGGACTTTTGCCCGAAATGTCCATTTTACGGCTCCTCGGATGCTGCCTGAACTGTTGTGCTCTTCCAGCACCACTAATCCAGAATCTGGTTTCCAGCATCTGCGGTCATTGTTTTTACCTAGTTCAATAATCAATGCCCTGACTAATGAAGGCGCGTGTTCCAAAAGCCCTCTGCACTGCCCTGGCTACCTGTGACTCCACTTTCAGAGAACTGTGCACCTGAAATCCAAAGTCCCTCTGTGGCAATCCGCTCCTTAAAGCCCGACTATTCACCATGAAACACAGACCTTTATTTGACTTTCCAAAATGCAAGACCACACACTTATCTATATTAACTATCATTTGCCATTTCTCGGCCCACTTCCCAAGATATCAAAGTGCTGCTTCCATTTCTGACAATCTTCCTCAACGTCCACCATACATTTTTTGAGTGTCACAAAACTTTGAACATAGAACAGTACAGGCCTTTCGGCCGTCAATGTTGTGCCGACCTGTGAAGCTCATCTGAAAACCATCTAACCTCCAATATTCCATTTTTGTCCATATGAAAACGCAATTACAATTTAAATGCCCTTAAATTTGGCGAGTCCACTACTGTTGCAGGCATGGCATTCCACGCCCCTACTACTATCGGAATAAAGAAACTAACTTGGGTATCTGTCCTATATCTGTCAATCTTCATTTTAAAGCAATGCCCCCTCGTGCTAGCCAACACCGTCTGAGGGAAAAAAAGCACTCGCTGTGCACCCGATCCAACTCTCTGATCATCTTATAAGTCTCGACCAAGTCCCCCTCAATTCAGCTCACCAGCGAAAACAGCCTCAAGTCCCTCAGACATTTCTCGTAATACCTTCCCTCCATACCAGGCAGCATCCTTGGAAATCTCCTCTGAAACCGTTCCCAAGCTTCTATATCTTTCCAATAATGCAGTGACCAGAACTATCCATAATAATCCAAGTGCGGCTGCAAAAGGGTTTTGTAGAGCTGCAGCACGGCCTCATGGTTCTGAAACTCAATCCCTCTACTAATAAAATCTAACAATCCATATGCCTTCTAAACAACTGCATCAGCGTGTGTGTCGACTTTCACGGATCTATGTGCATGGATGTCGAGATGTCTCTGCTCATCTATTCTACCATAAGCTGAGAACTCTGCATTGCTGTTGCTCCTTCCAAACTTAAACACCCGAAAATTTTCCTCATTAAATCCATTTGCAACTCTCAGCCCAGCGAGGTAGCGGACCTGAGATCCTCTTAAACCAACAACATTCTTTTCCACTATCCACAACTCTACGGAAGGTAGAGTCCTTAGCAGTTTTAACAATCCATTCTTCTGGGCCGTAATGCAGGTCGTTTATAAAATGACAAGCAGCAGTGGACATAAAACAGATCCTTCATGTATATCGCGGGTAAATGAACTCCAGGATGAACAATTCCCATCAATCTCCACCCTCTGTCTTCTTTCAGTCAGCCAATTTCAGATCCAGACCGCTAAATCACTCCCAATCACATGCCTCTGTACTTTGGACAATAGCCGACGGTAGGGCACCTGATTAAACGACTTATTTATATTCATATGCACCACACTGACCGCTTTCCCCTCATGCACCGATTTTGTTGCCTTCTGAAAGAACTCAATCAGGTTTGTGAGGCACGGCCTATCTTTCACAAAGCCCTGTTGACTATCCCTATTCAGCTTATTCCTTTCCAGATGATCCTCTTTCTTATAACCTTTTCCATCACATTAACCACAACCGAAGTCAGGTTCACTGGTCTCTCATTCCCAGAGTAGTCTCTACTCCCCTTCTTGAACAGGGGAAAACATTTTCTATCCTCCAATCTTCTGGCACTGTTCCTGTGGAAAATGATGACATAAAGATGAAAGCCAATCTCCTTCCTGCCTTCCCAATGATTCCTATGATAAATCTCATCCGGCCCAGCGAACTTATCTATTTTTACATTTGCGAGAATTGCTAACACCTCCTCCTTGTGAACCTTAATTTATCCAGACTCAGAGACTCTGTAGCAGTATTCTCCTCAATAACATCATCTTTGTCTGGTGTGAATACTGTCAAAAAAATTCATTTAGCGCTTCCCCTATCTCGTTGGAATTCACGCTGAACTTCCCAGTACTATTCTTGTTTGGCCCTAGTCTCACGCTCGTCATTCTTTTATTCCTCGGATAACGAGAGAGAGCTTTCGGTTTATCTTTGATAATATCCGCCAACGACATCTCGTGTCCCCTCCTGGCTCTTCTAATCTATTCCTTTAGTTCTTGCTTTGCTAATTTGGAAATCACAAGTGCCTGAACTGATCATTCACATCACATTGCAACGTAATTCTTTTTCTTCCTCTTGATAAGACAGTCATGAGCGAACTTATTAATCATGTCGTACACATTCGCATCCAAATAATTGATATTGATAACAAAGAGTAATGGGTCCAGCACCATTCTCTGAGGCACCTCACTGTTGCTTTGAGGATTAATCCATTGACGTGTGGGTCCAAGTCTCTCTCTCTCCCTGTTTGTTACTGTTGTATTGGAAACCATGCAATGATGCCCTCTGCTGAGCTCACATGCCATTGCACGATAAGAAGAATTCAACAAAGAGTGGGAATTGTTCAGTTTTCACGGTTGCCTCATTCATCCAATGAATTATTTTTGTTGACAGAAATCAATTCAAACTGTCCTTCGCAATATCATCAGAGAGTATTAACAGATTAAGATGGACATGGGCAATGATGACCGTCCCTCATCATTGTGTCCCCTCCAGGATATTTCAATGATATCTCGCTTAAAACCTGTGAGAGTCCATCAGAAAACATTGCAAGTTACTGAAATGGTAATAAAATTCATCTCAACTTTTCCAAAATAGGCGTCAAGCAGAAATGCTTGCATGTAGTTGCAGGGTAAATGCATGGTGTTACGAATGATGCCCAAGGACAAATCATTTACTTAATGCAGAAGGAGTATAAGCACTTCAGCTCAAGGGCATGTTTCAGACTGTGGTGTCTCCGTCCTTGCACCTTACTTCTCGTGTGTGTGTGCCTATGTGTGCTTGTGTGTATATATGTATGTGTGTGTGTTGGTGAATGTATGTGCATATCTTTGTCTGTGTGTTGGCGCCTGTGTGTGTATTTGTGAGGGTGTGCGTGCGTGTATGTATGTGTCTGTGTGTTTTGTGTGTGTGTGTGTGTTTATAATTCTGTGATGTTTGTTTTGGCGCACTTGTCTTTCTGACTGAATCCCTTATGTTTTTTTTATGATGTCTGCCGCAGGCTGTGCAGTGGTTTCAGAAACACCCAAATGGAGTGATTTCATCGCTTGAAACACCACACAGTCAGACCTGCCCATTCCCCGACACGCACGCTGATAAAGTAATATCGTGTGATATAGATCGGAGTAAATTAAAGCTCGACAGAGTTTCTGCAATTCGACAAACTTGTCAATCTTGGCGTAGAAAGCCTGATAAATTGCAGACAGGAATTGAAGCGAAATCACTGAACACAGAGAACTGTTCCCTGTCAGCCTTCCAGACTCATTCCTAGAGAACTGAAATGTGTTCGCAGCACCTCAGTCCTACAGGTCATGTTACATTGCTGAAGAGACTGGACCACACCTTCATTTCCAAGTAGGCGATTCGATATGTGACATAAACGCCAGGATTGAAAAGAATGTTTCTCGTTCTTATAATGGTTAGTAACCCGATCTGTAAGGTGGTAATCTAAGATTCAATTCCCTGAACAGGCAAGTGAAATTATTTCATTTAAACAATGAAAACAGCGACTTTGGAATTAAATTTTGATCAGGAAATCTTGCCCACAACGATTGCCCATTGGCGACAGACACTGGAAGTTTCTGTTTGAATCAGACAGAGCAGGCCGAAACAACAGCCTGAGAGGAAGTGTACGCCGCTTCAAATTCCAGAGGACATCTCCATGAGCGTTGTCCCACTTGCCTGAATCGGAATTTCAGGAAATCCAATGAGCGAATCTCAATCTCGTGTACAATACCAGAGACTTTGAAATAAACTCTATCATACGCACTGACAGCCGGTAAGATTCAGAGACAGAATGAATGCCGTAATGAGTG
Organism: Chiloscyllium plagiosum; assembly: GCF_037043375.1. Classification (NCBI taxonomy): domain Eukaryota; kingdom Metazoa; phylum Chordata; class Chondrichthyes; order Orectolobiformes; family Hemiscylliidae; genus Chiloscyllium; species Chiloscyllium plagiosum. Next base: position 5,192,372 of record NW_028270179.1, on the reverse strand, counting down.
CATGTCCAGAAACAGAATCCCACACTCCTAGGCATTCATGAATCTGACAGTGAGAGGCGGGGAGAAATCCTTAGTTAAGGACAGAAGCAGGCACTGGATAATACAGGAGGAATTCTATATTCACTTGTACTACCTGAGATAGACAGAAATGGGCACAACCTGCTGAACTTGTCAATGCACAAGACAGTTTACACGAATGCCAAATAAAATCCATAAAATTAATGTCTGACTCTCGACTATTCGATTGTAATCGAGTTCAGACATCGAAGTGAAAACAGTATTTAACTATATTACAACTTGTCCTTGACTGTACAAAGTATCCCAGAGAGCTTTGGCCATCCCTGTCTTTGACAAAAGGGCCCGATTTACATCATCAATTAATATGTGCATGCGCTTCTCTACTTTGTAATCTGCATTGTTAAGGACTGCGAGGACATTTATTGCCCGGAATTTAGGACTCTGACAGAATTGTTCAAGTTTACATTTGATTTCAGTATTACAGAAACAAGACAGTTTGACCTTAGTCTGTGTGGATATATCTATTCTATTGCTGAAAGTAGCAGAGTCAAGCAGCAGAAATTTCAACAAACTGTAAAGGACTGTTTCCCTTCTTAAATGTTTGCAAATTTAGTCCACCAGGTTTTTTTCAGAGATGTAACAACATTTCTGATGCATTTCTTAGAACGTGGCTGATATTACATGAGACAATGTAATTCACAATCAGAACTGAGGGCTAGTCCAGTCAGTTCACATTGATAAAAATTTGCAGAGACCGAGAGATTAAAATAAAATAAGAAACTTGAACGTTCATAGGAGACGTGATGGGCAGGTTTGTAAAACAGAATGTGATAGGAATTTGGAATGCACAGGCAGGTATAGTGGTGGAGGCAGTAACGATTCGGGCACTTAGGGGTCGTTTAGGTAAGCACATGAATATGCAAGGAATTGAGGGATATGAAGCAAGTTTAGACAGAAGGGATTAGTTCTGCTTAGTGTCATGTTTGGCACAACATTATGGGCTGATGGGCCCATTAGTGTGATGTGCAGTTCTGTGTCCTGTATCAGTGGTAACAACAGTGCAGTGGATCGAATCAAATTTACGGACAGAGCAGATCAGTGCAACACTCAGTCGTGTTGGTCTGGAGTCACATGTAGGGACCAGCAAGTCAGGGGAAAATAAGGTGGTATGGTTCTGGAGTCAGATGTAGAGACAGAGTATGCCATTTGTACGCACAGTGCTGTGTGTCTAGCGTCATAGAATGACACAGTTAAAAAACAGAACTTTTGCTCCAACTCGGCCATGCCGAAAAGATATCCGAAAAATATCGAACCCCATTTGGCAGCATTTACTTCATATCACTCTAATTGCTTCCTATTAAAATCCACAACCAGGTGCCTTTTAAGTATTATAATTGTTGCAGTATTTTGCACTTCCTCTGCCAGTTCATTTCATGCATGTGCCATCCTCTTGGCGAAAGGAAGTTGCCCCTCAGGTCTCGTTTAAATCGTTCCCCTCTCAGCCTGAAACAGAGGCTGTTTCCTTTGGTCTCCACTATCGTGGAGAAAAAGACAACAGTTTTCACCCTATCCATGCCCATCATGATGTTTTAAAAATTTATAAGGGCACCCATCAGCTCCAGGGAAAACGAAGAATCAGCCTCTTGAGTCTCATCCTCAACGGCAAACCCGCCAAACGAGATGATATCCTTATAAATCCTTTGTGGTACCCACAGAGCTGTGGGTCTCGAGTTACATGCAGAGACAGATCAGACGAGTCGTAACTGCAGTTCTGTGGGTTGGACTCACGTTTAAATTCACAGCAGGTCAGTGTTAACCAGAGTGCTGTGGGTCGGTTGTCAAATGGAGAGAGAGAACAGGTCAATGGTAGCCACAGTGCTGTGGGTGTGGAGTCACGTATGGAAACAACTTGAGAGAGTGGTAATCACCGTGTTCAGCGTCTGGAGTCACGTGCAGAAACAGAGGCGATCATATCTAAGCATAGTTTTGTTTCCCTATGTTACTTATTGAGACAGAGTTGGTCAATAGTGCACTCAGTGCTATGGCCCTGTAGTCACAGAGCAGGTCAATCATAACTACAGTACTGTGAGTCTGAAGTCACCTGTACAGACAGCGCCGGTGTGTACTGACCACATTGCTGTGGATCTGATTCAAATGCAGATACAGTGCAGATGAGTGGTAACCAAAGAGCTGTGTTTTGGGGCTTGTACGTAGAGAAGGAGCAAGCCACTGGAAACCACAGTGCGGTGTGACTTGACTCGCATTTAGAGACAGAGCATTTCATAAATAACAACTATGCACTCTTTCTGGTGTCACATGTAGAGCCAGAGTCGAACAGTGGCACCCACAGTGCTGTGGGTTCAGAGACACAGATACAAAGCACATAGTGATAACGACGATGCCGTGGGTCTGGATACCAGGACTGAGCAGTTCAGTGGTAATCAGCGTGCTGTGGGTCTGGAGTCTCATGATGATACAGGGAAGATCAATATATTGACAATGCTGTTGGTCTGGAGTCATATTTGTGATAGAGCAGATTAGTGATACACAGAGTGTATGGATCTGGAGTCACATATAGATTGTGCAGTTGACTGATAACCATAGTGCTTTTGGTTTGGAGTCAATTGCAGAGTGAAAACAGGTCAGGGGAAATCATTGTGCCATTGTTCTGGAAGGAGATGTTGAGACAGAGTAGATCAGTAGTACCCATATTGACGTCGGCCTGCAGTCATCGTTCATAGAAACGTGCAACAAAGAAACAGAACCTTTATTCAGCCATGACGAACAGATATCCTAAATTTATCTAATTACATGTACCAATATTTGGTTCATATCCCTCCAGACCTTTCTTATTTAAAATCTCACTCAGATGTCTTTTACTTGTAGTAATTGTAGCAGACTCCAACACTTGCTCCGCCAGTTCATTTCATGGTTGCACTACACTGTGAGTGAAAAAGGAACTGCCCATTTTATGTCTATCCCCTCACACTGAAAAGCATGCCATATAGTTTTGGACTCCAATAACCTGGCGGCAAGTCATGAACTATTCACCATACCCATGCCTTTCATGTTTTTATAAACTTCTGTCAGGTTCCGGCGAAGCTTCTGATGCTCCAGAGAAAGAAAGCAACATCAGTGCCGCTGTGTGTCTGGAGTCACATGCAAAAGGAGAAAGTAGTATTGGTAACCACAATGTTGTGGGTGTGTAGTGGCGTATACAGACACGGAACGTCAGTGGTAATTGCAGTGCTGGGAGACGGGCGTCACTTGAGGAGATTGTATAGTGGGTAGTAAACACAATGCTGCAGGTCTGGAGTCAATTGCTGACAGATATCCGTCCCTCAAGCGTACTCGGCGAGTCTGAGGAAGTTTTCCACAATGACCTTCAGTAGATTACCATGAAGCAACTATTCCTTCCACAATTTTAATAAATTCAAATTTGTCCTTCAGTCTTGATACCATTCGAATCTACATCTCATATGGTTTTAAGTCGAAAGTCTGGAGAAGCTTAGCATGTTTTGTTTGTTCCCTAAATCAATCTGATGTGTTACTTATTACAAGAAGATATGTCACTCGTTTTGTGACCAGGGTTTTTAGATCGATAACACAGATTCTACAAAGGAGTGAATGAATGTAAACAGGATTGATAGGGGCATTTTGGAGAAAATAATCAAGGCAGCAGAAACAATGCTGGCTTCAACTCTGGGACTGGAGCATGAGGGCACAAAGGTTCTGCTGCGAATTCACAACACTCTGCTAACACGCGATTTGGACTACTGTGAGCAGATATGCGAACCGGATCTCAGAACGGTGATATTGACATTAGAGCAAGAAAATTGTGGGCCGACAAGAATGATGTATGAATTTCATGAGTTGTTTTATCAGGAGGCCCGCATTCTCTTGAATTTAGAAGATCAAGGGGTGACCTAATTGTTGTGTTCAATAGGTGATAAGTAAACGACAGTGCATACAAAAATAATGTAATGTTGGGCCATCGAGTCCATGTCGACCCTCTCAAGGACATCCCGATTAGACGGTAACCTCATCCTCTCCCTTTAAACTTGGATTCCCCATGGCTAATCCAACGATGCTGCACATCTTCAAAGTGTGGGAGGGAACCAGAGAAATCAGAGGAAAGCAAACAGTCATGAGGTGAATGCGAAAACTCCACACAGCCAGTTGTGCATTCGTGAAATCAAGTCTGTGTCCTGGTGCTGTCAGACAGTAATGCTAACTACTGAGCTATTGTGCTGATGAATGAACGAATTTGATGTGAAGTCAAGATTCTTGCAGCTGACATAATATTTTATAATGTAATATAATATAATAGCAAAATATAATGATACAATATCGATGTTGGTTTGCACGCTGAGCTGCAAGGTGCATTTTCAGACTTTCGTCATCATACTAGGTAATATCTTTCGTGAGCCTCTGAATGACTCTTGATTCGGAGGCTCCCTGAAGATGAAACCTAGTATGGTAATGAAACGTCTGAAAAGAACCTCCCAGCTCAGCGAGCAAACCAACATCTAGAAAGTCACCCTGAGTTGCCAAACGTTCTCAAGACTCGCCCTGATATAATATAATGATATAAAATCGTATAATGTAATATGACATGACATAATGTAAGACAAGGTAATATAATATAGCATAATGTTACCTTCTTTATTTCACCTGTTTTGAATACCTCATCTGAGGAAGAATGTTCATGGAGTCAGTTCATGAAAGGTGTACCAAACTGATTCCAGAGTTGGTGGGACTGTTCTATGAAGAAAGATGTGATCCTATTGGCTATGTTCAATGTGGCTCGGTCATTTTGGGGCAGATAGTGGGTATTCTCAGAAAATCAGGTCATGACCACTTTGGATGTCAGAACGAGGCTTGAGGGTTCTCAGTGTCCTGAACCTAATTAATTCTAATAAGACGATGTTGATTGAAAGCAGAAAAGCATTTTCCCGATAACTAGAGGACTTCTGGACCATGTGGCGTCTCAGTCTAAGGCAAACAAGATAGGCCGTTTAGGACTGACGCACAGAAACCTTCCTGACCAAGTGAGTGGGGAGACTGTGGAATTACCTGTCACTGAAAGCAGTCAAGGAGAAAACATTATTTCTTTTTTGTTTGAATGTATTTAGAAATGTTCTTGGAGCTCAATTGATCAAAGTGTGCAGGGGTAAAGCAGTAACAGAGATGGTTTTGAACTATCAGCCAAGGTCACATTGAATGGTGCAGCAGTGTCGAATGGTTGAATGGTTTATTCCTGTTCATAGTTTCTCTGTTTCTCCGTGAAACGAATAACGCTGTGATTCATTCGTGAAAAGCTTAATAACTTAGTTCCAAGCAGACAGAATGGCAACCGACAATCAATCTGTTCCATGAACCTGGTAAATATTTGAAAAGATGAAATAACATACTCGAAACATAAGTTGAACGTTTCAGAAACTGAAATAAAAGTGTCATAGCATGTTGACGGCTTTGACTGGGTACATAATTTAATGTTTGTTAAAGGAGGATGGAACATTCGTGAAAAGCTTAATAACTTAGTTCCAAGCAGACAGAAAGGCAACGGACAATCAGTCTGTTCCATGAATCTGGTAAATATTTGACAAGATGAAATAACACTGGCAACATAAGTTGAACGTTTCAGAAACTGAAAGAAAAGTGTCATAGCATGTGGACGGCTTTGACTGGGTACATCATTTGATGTCTGTTAACGGAGGAAGGAACAATATTCTGTTTCCTCTCGTTAGTATGTCAGCAATAAGGGATTGACAGGATTAAGATTGTCAACAAGAAAGGTGGCAGTGAGAAGACAAAAAGCAGGGATTCACTTCTGAGGCTTTATAAGACTCCAGTCAGATTGGACCTCATTTTGACTATTGTGAGCAATTTTCGTCCCGTATGTCAGGAAGAATGTGTTGAGGAGGGTCATGACAATAATCTCAGGAATGAAAGGATTAACATGTGGGGAACGTGTTCGGACTGTAGGTCTGTATATTGTAGAAGGATGGGAGGGGGGCGATCTCATTGAAACGTAAAGAATACTGAACGGCCGAGATATAGTGGATGTTGGGAGATGTTTTCATTTGCAGGAGAGAACAGAGCCCGAATGCAAAGGCTTTGAGTAAAGGGAAGACTCTTTACCGCGGAGATAATAAAACATTTCTTAAGCCACAGCATTGTGAATTTATGGAAATTACTGCAACAGAAGCCTGCGAATTCCAGGTCATTGAATATATTTGAGAAAGAGATTGATAGTGGGCGGCACGGTGGCACAGTGGGCGGCACGGTGGCACAGTGGTTAGCACTGCTGCCTCACAGCGTCAGAGACCCAGGTTCAATTCCCGACTCAGGCGACTGACTGTGTGGAGTTTGCACATTCTCCCCGTGTCTGCGTGGGTTTCCTCCGGGTGCTCCGGTTTCCTCCCACAGTCCAAAGATGTGCAGGTCAGGTGAATTGGCCATGCTAAATTGCCTGTAGTGTTAGGTAATAAGGGGTAAATGTACGGGAATGGGTGGGTTATGCTTCGGCGGGTCGGTGTGGACTTATTGGGCCGAAGGGCCTGTTTCCACACTGTAAGTAATCTAATCTAATCTAAGGTTCTTCATGGTGAATGGGGTGAAGTCTTACTGGGAGAAGGCGAGAGACTTTTTGAGAAACTTACCAGCCATGATTGAATGGCAGAGCAGAATCGATTATCTGAATTTCTGCTTATTTGTCTTATGGTCTTAGGTTCCTTATCATCCATTTCTTCCAGAAAATTGGAAAAAAAACTACAGGCATCATTATATGAGAAGATATGGAGACAAATATAACACAACTATAGTCAGCGTAACTTCTACCATTGTTAGCATGTTCGATTCTATTATAAAGGAAGTAACAGCAAATCATTAAACATTGACAATATCATCCAATACACTCAGCACAAATTTAGATTAGATTTAGGTGCATTGCCTCATGCATGCATTGTTATACAGTGAAAAGTGTTATTTTCTGTGCCATGCAGGAAGGTCATACCATCAAAGTACAGTACAGTAACATAACAGAGTGCAGATTTCAATGTTACAGCTTCAGAGAAGCTGCAGAGGAAAATTAAGATGAGAATTTCAAAGGTCTGCTCAGAGGTCTGATATTGAAGTGTAAAAAGTTGTTCTTGAATCTGTTGCCACGTGAATGAAAACTTTTAAGTCTTCTGCCCGTCGGAAGAGGATGGAAGGTAGTATAAAAGGGTCGATAGAGTCAAAATATTTGGATATTTAGATTCATAAGGTAGTACAGATTAATCGACTTAACAAGAAAACAGGCTATTACTCATATTGGGCGGTTGAATGTCGATCCCTGCTGTGGTACGAGAGTCATGTGAGGCCCGGACTGCGTGATTACTGCACACTTCATTCCCTGACCTGAGCCAGATGGACTCTTTTTTTAAAAGACCCACAGTGAACAGGTTCGAGACGCTATTATTTCCATATTGCTTAAAATTCAAATATGACTTTAATCAATCGAGTGGTGGGGAATACCCAGTGGGCTAATGACGTGATTCTGCACCTATTCCTTCTGCTCTAACTTCGTGCCTGCCTGAGATTTGATCTGATTTTTGTACACAAAGTGTCAGCCTAGACCGCTGGGTGAGATAACGTTAACACTGTGCCACAAAATCCTGAAGGGAGTATTTACCAGTGAATACTGGACACACACAAAATCGTGGCAGGAGTCGAGTGCTGCTGCCGTTGCCCGGGATTTCCCCTGTGCCATGAAGAAACTGGAAGAGCTCCAATGGTAATTGTTGCTGTAAGCAGCGATAACATTTAGAGGGGGTTAAAGAGGAATATATAATATTATAGCAGAGACCCTTTGGCGCATTGCCCTTTCAAAAGAAAATACGACTTCCAGCAGACCCGTTTTCCCACTTGACCTAGAGACATGAATTTTCAGTCGTGTCAAGTGGCTCATATAAGTACACTTTCCATGAGTGATGCTTCCCTTCTCAATTATCAACCCAGGCAGGGATTTGGAGAATAATCACCAACCTGTGGGTGAAAATATTTTTTGAACTCCCCTCTGTACCCCTGCCTTTCACTTTAAAATGGTGGCCTCTTGATATTAAAGGGTCGGATCAGGAAATTAGATGTTTTCTCGTGTTGTACATGCCACTCATGTATCTCTCTCTTGCCCTCACTCGACCGTCTCTGCTTCTCACAAAACAAACCGAGTTTCTCTAGCTTCTCTGCATTGCAGAACCTGATCACGCTGGAGACATTATTCTACTGAGCCCACTGTCTAGTGAAATCATATCCTGCCCGTAACAAAAGGAAAAGAACAAATCTAAAGCCCAAGATGGGACTTGAATTCAGAGTGGCTAGCTTGGAGGGAGGGGAGAGTTCTAGGTAGGCTTTTAACACTTCTGATCAGAGCACTTGATCCGTACCATTGCACAGTGAGGCAAATTCGCCTGTTCTGTGTTTGTGAACTGTCACTTTAAGAAGTCGAGAGCTCGCAGAGAAGTACGGATGGTGCTGCGCCTTGACAAGAATTTCAGAGACTATTCACGACAGAGTCTCTGAATCGCTGCATGCAACTCTTGTTATTCATCGATCTCACTGGGATATCGCGGATGTTTGTAGGTGTTAATGAAAGCTGTGCTCTTGCTCCCCGGAACGTGGAATTTTGATGAGGCGAACACTGATAGCAGGAGGCTGAAAGGTAAGTAAATAGCCACAGGTTGATGCATCCATCAGGAACTGATGTGAAGGATTTTTGACAAAGTGAAGACAGCATTCACCATTTCCAGCCAGGTGTGCGGCTGATTTCGATCCCGCTAGGCTTGGAGGTTCACACTGCATCGCAAAGTGGAACCAAAGAGAATGTTAAGACATCCAGAAGAAGGGGTAAAAGTCAGAGTGAGAGTGCGAAATAAAGGTCGAGTGAGTAATGAGGGACTAAGGGAGAAGCGTTATGGAGTTTGAGAAAAGAAGAGGAGAGATGGGAAGCGACAAGAAATGCAATAAATAAAAGTATTACAGAAAAAATGAGATGGAGAAAGGAATGAAGGACAAAGAGACAGAAGGTTAAGGTGTTAGAGAGAGAGTAATGAGGAAGTAAGAATAAAGATAAAAGGGATTAGAAAGCGAAATAGAGAAGCAAGAATAATGAAGGACTGAGTGAAAAAGGGATAGGCGTTGTCGTGTAATGCGGAATAGAGAGAGAATTGTGCTTGAGAAAGAGAGCAATGAGGGACAGCGAAAGAAGGTGAAGAGGTTTAAAAAAAAACAGGAAGAGGAGAATGCGAGAGAGGGAGACGTACATGGAAAAATAATTGAAAAAAAATTGACATTGAGTAATCATTGTGAGAGTGTTTGAATAAAAACTTCAGAGAAAGACCAAAACAGGTATTGAATGACGGCGGCGAGGGAATAAAAATAGCGGCGGTCAAGATCGTAATTGAGACTGAGAGATTGATGCGGGGAGAGAGAGAGAGAGAGCGAGAGAGGGAGATAAGAATAAAATGTGAACAGAAAATAAACATCAGAGATAGAGAGAGAGAAGCTTAGTGTGGTCTGTTTGTTGATTATACGCTCATCTGCCATCGTCAAGATCCTTGTTTCTTACAATCAGTTTAAATGCTTGCATAAAGTTAACTGTTTAACAGTCAGTTCTCGTAATTGGAGCAAGACAGAGTGGGGGAGGGCAAAAGGACATCCGACGCACAGGGCCGTCTGAAACCACAGCGCCATTGTATTCCCTCACCCTTCATTACTTTTCATTCGCAGGATATTGGTCTGCGATATTGACAGTTCTGCCGTTGTTTTCCCAATCCCCAGTTGTAACCCTTGAGGAGAGTGGGGCTGAACTCCTTCTCAAACTGCCTCAGTCCGTGTATCGCAGACAGACCAGCAATAAAATAGCAGGGAGGCAGGTATGGGATTTTTTTTGATGACAGTGAAGGAACAATCGATATGTTTCACTCACACTTCATCCGATTCATTCATGGGATTTGAAAGGCGTTGTCAGACAGCAGGTATTGCTCTCCGTAGTTGGTCCCGTGAGAAAGTGGCAGTGAGCTGCTTTCTTGAAATAATGCAGTCCATGTGCTCAGGGTTGACCAGTAAGTCCATCAGGGAAGGACTTCCACAATTTTGATCGAGAGCCCTGAATAAATGGTGATATATTTCCAAGCCAATATGGTGAGTGGCTTGGAGGGGAAAGTACAGGGGTTAGTGCTAAAATCCGTCTGCTGCCCTTGTGCTTCTCGATGTAAAGGAACATGAGTTTCGAAGGTGCTAACTAAGAACTTATGCTAAATTTTTACAGTGCGTCTTGTAGATGGTACACACTGCTCCGAAGCCTTGGTGGCCGAGAGAGTGGATATATGCCGATGTTTTGCGAACCAAATGTGCTTTAAAGTCATGGATACCGTCGAGATTCTTGAGTGTAATAGCAGCTGCAAAACTCCAGACAGGCGGGTTTGACACTATTCACTTGTGCCTTGTTAAACACCTGACACTTTTCCACATTAAAACCCATTTGCCAACTCTCAGCCCATCTAGGCAGCAGACCTGATAGTCTCTTAAATCCTTTTGCACTATCCACGTTACTTCCAAAGTTAGTGTCATTAGCATATGTAACAACCCATCCTTCCTGGCCGTCATGCAGATCGTTTATAAAACGACAAGCAGCAGCGGACGTAAAACAGATCCTTGAGGTATACCGCTCATAAGTGAACTCCAGGATGAACAATTCCCATCAACCTCCACTCTCTGTCTTCTTTCAGCTAGCCAATAACTGATCCAGACCGTTGAATCACTCCCAATCACATTCCTCTGTATTTGCACAATCGCCTACGGTGGGGCACCTGATTAAACGATTATTGCAATTTATATGCACCACATTGATCGCGTTTCCCTCATCCCACCTATTTTGTTACATTCTCAAAGAATTCAGTCAGATTTGTGAGGCAAAGCCGTGTTGACTATCCCTAATCAGCTTATTCATTTTGGATCCTCTCTCTTATAACCTTTTCCAACAAATTAACCACAACCGAAGTCAAGCTCACTGGTCTCTCATTCCCAGGGTTGTCTCTACTCCCCTCCTTCAACAGGGGAAGAACATTTTCTAGTCTCCAATTTTCTGGCACTATTCCTGTGGAAAATGATGACACAAAGATTAAAGCCAATCTCGTTCCTGACTTCCCAATGATTCCTAGGATAAATCCCATCCGGCCGAGCGCACTTATCTATTTTTACATTTTCTAGGATTGCTAACATGTCCTCCTTGTGAACCTTAATTTATTCTGTCTCGTAGACTCTGTCTCAGTATTCTCCTCGATAACATTATCTTTGTCTGGTGTGAATACTGACAGAAAATATTCATTTAGCGCTTCCTGTGCGTCCTTGGACTTCCCACTACTGTTCTTGATTGGCTCAAGTCTTATTCCCGTCATTCTTTTATTCCTCGTATACTGAGAGAAAGCCTTAGGGTTTTCTTTGACTATATCCGCCAACAACTTCTCATGTCTCCTCCTGGCTCTTTTCGCCTCTTTCTTTAGTTCATTTTTTAACTATTTTTTAATCTCAAGTGCCCGAACTGAGCATTCACATATCATTGAAACATAAGTCTTTTTCTTCCTCTTGACAAGAGAGTGATGAGCGGACTTATTAGTCATGCCTAATATATTCTCACCCGAATCATTGATATTGACAAAAAAGAGAAATGGGCCCAGCACTGATTCCTGAGGCACATCACTGTTGTTTTGGGGATTAATCCATTGACGTGCTGGTCCAAGTCTCTCTCTCTCCCCCTCTCTCTCTCTTGTCTCTCTCTCTCTTTCTCTCTCTGTTTGTCACTGTTGTGTTGGAAATGATACAATGATGCCCTCTGCTGAGCCCCCATGATATTACACGATAAGAAGAATTCACGAAAGACTGGGAATTTCTCTGTTTTCACGATTCCTTCATTCTTCAATAAAAAAGCTTTAGTTGACAGAAAGCAGTTATGTCTGTCCTTTGCAATATAATCCAAGAGAGTATTAACAGAATAAGACGGACATGGACAATGCTGAGCCTTCTCTACCATTGTGTCCCGACCAGGAGTTTTCGCTGATGTCTCGCTTAAAATCCGTTATAGTTCATCAGAAAACATTACAAGTTTTCAGAAATTGCAAGAAATTCATCTCAGCTTCTCAAAAAAAGGCATCACGCAAAATGCCTGCATGCTTTCGCCGGATAAATGCACGATGTTACGAGCGATGCCCAAAGACAAATTATTTGCTTCGTGCAGAAGGAGAATAAGCACTTCAGCTCATGGACATGTTGCAGACTGCGGTGTCTCCGACCTTACACCTTACTTCTCGTGTGTGTGTGTGTGTGTGTGTGTGTGTGCCTGTGTGTGTCTGTGTCTGTGTGTGTGTGCAGGTCTGTGTGTGTGTGCATAATTGTGTGATCTTTATGTTTGTGTACATGTGTTCCTGACTAAATTCCTTATGTTTTCCGAAGACATCTGCCGCTGGCTGTGCAGTAGTTTCAGAAACCCCCAAAAGGCGGCATATCATCGCATTAAATACGAAACAGACTGTCAGACCTGCCCATGCCCCCACACACAAGCTGATAAAGTAATATCATGTGATGTAGATTGGAGTATATTAAAGCTCGAGAGTGTTTCTGCAATTCGACAGACTTGTCTGTCTTGGCTTAGTAAGCCTGATAAATTGCAGACAGGAATTGAAGTGAAATCACTGAACACAGAGTACGGTTCCCTGCCAGCTTTCCAGACTCATTCCGAGAGAACTGAAGTGTGTCCGCAGCCCCTCAGTCCCACAGGTCGTTTTATATTCCTGAAGAGACTGGAACACACCTTCACTTCCAAGTAGGCAATTCTTTATTTGTCCTTTACGCCAGATTTGAAAAGAATGCTTCTTGTTCCCAGAGTGGTTAGGAACCTGGTCTGTAAGATGGTCATCTAAGATTCAATTCCCTGGACAGGCAAGTGAAATGATTTCATTTAAACAATGAAAACACGACATTGGAATGACATTATGATCTGGAAATCGGTCAAGTTGAGGAGACTGGTCATGCCCACAGCGATTGCCCACTGTCGACAGACACGGGAAGTTTCTGTTTGAATCAGGGATCGCAACTCAAAACAATAGCTTGAGAGGAAAGTCACGCCGCTTCAAATTCCAGAGGACATCTCCGTGAGCGTTTTCACACTTGCCTGAATCGGAACTTCTGTAAATGCAATGAACTGATCACTTGAATTCACGACCAATTGATGGAGCAAGATGATATTGAACCGAGAGGTCACCGCTATTTCGAGTTAATGTTGAGATATCGGGCAGAATTCACGCATAATCTGACAGTTATGGAGTATCTTGTAAACAGTGACAGGGACATGACAGATTAAACCAATTATAACGTCTGCTTCCATTTTCTTTCTTCTTGTTTACTTTTAGATGGTAACCATTCATTATCCTGTCACTATCAGACCCAAATTCTGATTCTTCACTTCTTTTATTTGTATTAAAGTATTGGAGAAAGAATTCCAAGTCCCATCCTAAATAAAAATTAAATAAGTAGACATAATCCATCAGGCGTGCAAGGAATAACAGGGACCTGACTGCTGAGTGAATCTCAACCTCGCGTACAATATCAGAGACTTTGAAATAAACTCGATCATACGCACTGACAGCCGGTAAGATTCAGAGGCAGAATGAATTCCGCAATCAGTGCATGTACAGAAAAAGAATCCCAAACTCCAAGACATTGATGAATGTGACAGTGAGAGGCGGGGAGAATTCTTAGTCAAGTACAGAAGAAGACGCTGGATAATGCAGAAGGAACTCTATATTCGCTTGCACTACCTGAGATTGACAGAAATGCTGAACTTATCAACACACAAGACAGTTTGCACAAATGCCAAACAAAATCCGTTGAATGAAGGTCTTAATCTCTCCTGTTAGATTGTAAAAACGGTCAGACATCGAATGGAAAACATTATTAAACGATATTAAAACTTGTGCTTCATTGAACAAAGTCTCCCCAGACCTTGGGTCCATCCCTGTCTTTCGCAAATGGGCCCGATCTACGTCATCAATTAATGTGTGCATGCACTTCACTACTTTGCAATCTTCATTGTTATGGACTGCGAGGGCATTTATTGGCCGGAGGGAAGGACTCTGACAGAGTTGTTCAAGTTTACATTTGATTTCAGTATTATGGAAACAAGCCAGTTTGCACTTAGTTTGTGTGGATAAATCTATTCTATTGTTGAAAATATCAGCGTGATGCAGCAGAAATTTCAAGAAAGAGTAAAGGACATTTTTCCTTGTTAAACGGTTGTAAATTTAGTCCACCAGGTTTTTACAAAGATGTAACAGCATTTCTGACGGAATTTTTTAGAACACGATTGATATTACATGAGACAATCTAATTTAAAATCACAACTTAGGTCTAGCCCAGTCAGTTCACAGTTACAAAAACTTTTAGAGGGCTATAGAATGCAATAAAATAAGAATACTAGGGAATGGCAAAATGTAGAAATATTAGAAAGTCTGAGCAGATCCTGCTCAGTATTTGTGAGAAGAGATGCTCGCGGCAACAGTTCAGGGAGCTGCACCTGACAATGGCGGATTTTGTTCTTTCTTCCACATAACATCAGCATGGGAACTCCAAGTTCAATGACAACAGAGTTCCAGTATGTCTCTATTTGTAGATTCCTATCTTGCATGACTCAGAGACACAGTCATCTTGGCACTTCAGCCTTGCAGAGATCCCACACACTTGATAATAGGGCCTAAACTATAGAAAGTTAAATATCAGCCACATGGATTTTTTTTCCACCACCATGTGCAATTGCTGAAATCTCCTCCACCTGTACTCACAAGAACTTGGTTCTAAGAGGGGGGGTTTTCTACACCAGCCTCTCTATCTGAACATTTTATCTTTTCCGGGAAAAGCGAAGTGAATCACATGCTCCCCCATTGTACACAATTCCCACTGCAAAACAATTCCCAAATATTATTATGCAACCGTTGAATCAGTTTGGGAATTCTCCAACAGACTGAACATACGCTCCTTTACTGACTACGTGTTTTATAAGTTAATTCATTGTGTAGATTTGCAATGAATCTGTCCCTGGATGAGTTTCCTTCTTCAGTAATCAAAGCTGCTTCAATAATATATTTAGGCCCTTATACACGATGTAGGTTTCTGGCGAAAGATAGCTAATTGCTGTGTCAGCCATTATTTGGATATGCTGGTGTTGGACGAGGGTGTACAAAGTTAAAAATCACACAACACCAGGTTATAGTCCAACAGGTTTAATTGGAAGCACTAGCTTTAGGAGCGCCACGCCTTCACCAGGTGTTTGTGGAGTACACAATTGTAAGACACAGAATTTATCGCAAACGTTTACGGTGTGATGTAACAGAAATTGTACATTGAAAATTACCTTGATTGTTTGCTAAGTCTCTCATCTGTTAGAATGACCATGTTTTTCACTTCTTTCATGTGTAAATCAAAAAAAATAAAATTACATACTCAGGTTAACTGAAACAATTGGTGTCAGCGCAGATAAGATGTTTCGATATTGAAGGTGTTAGCCCCCTGTGTTCCCTGTCTGTACCAAAATGTTTAAACTGATTCTAATCTAAAAAGTGAGTTAACAGATTCTTACATGGATTCATGCAGTTTTTGAGCAAAGTACGATGTTACTCTGCAAGTACAAATTCACCCCACATACGTATATGTGTATGTGTGCATGTCGGTTTTGTGTGTGTGTGTGCGTGTTTATGTGTGTGTGCGTGTCTGGGGTGGGTGTTTGTGCGTGGCTGTGAGAGAGTGTGTATATATGTGTGTGTAAGTGTAAAGTGATCTCAGTCTGTGAGACGGTGCATGTGTGAGTGAGAGTTGGAGTGTGTGTGTCTGTAGGACTGTGTGCGTATCGAGGGTGCGGGATTTGCGTGTCTGTATGAGAGAGTGTATATGCGTGTGTGAGTGTAAAGTTTCTAAGTCTGTGAGCGGATGCATGTGGGTGTGTGTGTGTCTGTACGAGTGTGTGAGTGTCTGTGTACATGTCTGTGCATAGGAGTGCCTGTGTGTGTGTTTGTGTCTCGGGTGGGTGTTTGTGAGTGCCTGTGAGAGTGCGTGCATATGTGTGTGTATGAGTGTAAAGTGGTCCAAATCTGTGAGAGGATGAAATGTGTGAGTGTGGGAGTGTGTGTCTGTCGGACTGTGTGTGAGTGTCTGTGTGCGTGACTGTGCATAGGAGTGTCGCTGTGTGTATCGTGCAATGGTGGTCACCTGTAGAGTGATGTGAAGCCAAGGTCCCTGTTGAGGCCCTCCCTTTGGGTACCGATCTTAGCTATCAGCCTGTCCTCTGCCACTTTTTGCTGCTGGCTGTCTCGAAGTCCGCCTTGGAGGATGGGCACCCGAATGTCCGAGGTCGAATGTCCTGGACCGCTGAAGTGTTCTCCAACTGGGAGTGAACACTCCTGTCTGGTGCACATTCATACAGTGCCATAGCCTTTGTTCGGTTTCACCAATGTTTCATGCCTCAGGGTATCCTTGCCTGCAACGTATGAGGTAGACAACGTTGGCTGAATCGCAAAAGTACCTTCCAAGTAAATGGGAGGTGTCTCCACGTGTAATGATGGTATGTATGTCCACAGTCTGACACGTCTTGCAGTGTCTACTGTCACAAGGTTGTATGGAGTTTCACTGCACGCCGGGCGGTGATCTGTTTGAGGTTTGGCGGCTCTTTGAAGGCGATCAGTGGAGCTGTGGGAAAGGTCTTGGCGAGGTGTTCATTCACATTGATAATATGTTGCGGGTCACGAAGAACATGGCGTAGTTTCTCGGCTCCTGGGAAATACTGGAGAGCGAAGAGTACCATGTCAGTTGCAGCACGTGTCTGTCCCCTGAGGAGGTCATTACGGTTCTTTGCTATGGCACGTCGGAACTGGCGGTCGACGAGTTGAGCATCGTACCCCGTTATTATGAGGGCATCCCTGAGTACTTCCAGATGCCCAGACGTTATTCTTCATCTGAACAGATTCGGTGTACGCACAGTGCTTTTCCATAGGGGATGGCTGTTTTAATATATTTTAAGTGGAAGCTGGAGAAGTGCAGCATTGTGAGTTTGTCTGTGGGTTTGAGTTAGAGTGTGGTGCTGAGTTGTCCAACCTTGATGGAGATGCATCTGTCCAAGAATGAGACAGATAGTAGAGAGTAGCCCATGGTGAGTTTGATGGTGGGATGAAACTTGTGGACATCATTGTGTAGTTTTATCGATGACTCCTTACCATAGGTCCAGAGGAATAAATTGTCGTCAATGGTCCTGGTGTATAATGTTAGTTGGAGGCCCTGAGTAGAGAAGAAGTCTTGTACTAACCTGTGCATGAAGATGTTGGCATACTGGGGTGCAAATCTAGTCCCCATGGCAGTTCAATGTGTCCAGATGAAGAACTAGTTGTCAAAGGTGAAGAAGTTGTGGTCGAGGATAAAGCGGCTGAGATGTAGGACAGTGCTGGGAGACTGGCAGTTGTTGGTAAGTATGATACTGTGTCATAATGACCATTCAGATAGCTGCAGCAAACACGGTGAGCAGAGTGGCGTAACTCTGAAACAACAACAACAATGCTGTATTTGAATTGCACTGAAATTTGGAAGTTGAGAGCTGCCAAATCAGTTGCTGATAAATGACATTTTTTTTCTGAAATGCGGAAATCTCGAGATTGTATGTTTAAATTCCTTTTTTGTTGTTATTGTTGTTGAATCACCGAGCCCTTTCTGTCAGAGTTTGACTCCATTCTTTGTCATGAAATATCCTGCAGGCACACAATTTTGATTTCTAATTTCTATGTATGCCAAATTCTTCCCTCGAACAAACATTTCTATTGATTTTGTAGATCGATATCGGCTCTTGATCTTGTCCTTCTTTTTTTTGGCTTGTGAAAATCTACCTGTCCTAATAGTACTCACCACTTCAAAGTTCATAGTGAATTTATTTTGCGCCTAAGTTTCGTTTCGAGTTCAACCTGCTTATTTCTTCCAGGCCGCCATAAAGTTTATATTTGATCTGATGCCACTGTTACTTTGTTGAATCCGACGCTAGCTGCGAATGTATTTCCTGTGAGCCTTCGTGTTAATCGGTCATCATTCCTTCTCTATTCTCTTTCCTAACGATGCTCTATGGATCCACTCTTTCCGTTTGCTCTTCACTTTTCGGCAGTTCTCAGTTGTTTGCAGTGGAAAGTAGTTTTTATATTTGATGCAACCGGATATTTCGCAATCGTCTTCAACTGCACTCTGAACTTCCATTGAGTTGCAGCACAAATTAATGTGTCTGTACAGGAGAATAAGTTCGTCAGTATTTATGCAAAAATGTAGTCATATTCATCATTTAAGTTTTATTTACACTAAAAGCAAACAGAATATAGACAAGCCACGGCAGCATAAAACTGCACAATATGGTGTAGAGTATAATCACAGACTTCTGTCTGATTTCCAACTATGAGTCATTTTGATCTGACCCTTTCTCTGACCAGCCAGTTCCTTACCAACTAGAATAGCACACTAAAATGTGTCTAAGGGGACGTTCAACAACATAATTAAAGCCCATCTTAAGAATGTCATTGAAGCTTTATCCAACATTTAAATCCATCCCATCCTAGGTAGAAAATAGCTTCACCGATACAACACTCCAGTCGAACATTGTTATTTATCAGATTGAGCTTAAATCAAAAGAAGATGAGAATGTTTCTTAAACCAAGAAAAATACCGTATATTGCAATATACGGTATTTGGGTGCAATATTTAGATATCAGCGTCTTGCAAGATATCAAATAAAAATGAAGGTGATGGAGACGCAGATTGAAAAGTCCATTCGGAGAAAGTGAGGACTACACATGCTGGAGATCAGAGTCGTGAGTTTGGTGCTGGAATAGTACCACAAGTCAGGCAGCATCCGAGGATCAGTCTATCACAATGCGAACCAGGTAGTAGCAAAGAGGTCAATTAAAAAAGGTATTGTGAATTAATAACTATTGTCTCTGTTCAGCATGACTTTAGTGAAAATTGTCAGTACATACACCATTACCATGGCAACCACATAACGTATGGAGCAGCTGGAGCTTCCCCAATTTCCCTGAGATAGCATCACCATTGCCACTAGATTTGCTTTGAGAGAGAGATGGCAGAAGAAACCGATTCTTGTTGAGATTCGTGTAGATATTCATGACTGGCAGTGCATGCTGGTACTTATTTGTAAATGTGCACAGTTAAAGCAGAACTAAGCCAGATAAATGCTGTGGCCCTCCGTTTTTGTCTTAAGGCAGAGAACTGAAGATTACTTAAGATTCCAATCATATGAAGGTCAGAAGATTTATGATTTCACAGAGTAATCATGGATTCCCTACAGTACAGAAATAAGTCATTCAGCCCATTGTATCTACACCAAACTTCCAAAGAGTGTGCAACAGAGGTTCTCCATCCTCGCAACCCCACATGGAGTACTCGCTTCCTCACAACTCTCTCCAACCTCCGTCTCCTCTGCACACCCACACCATACAAATAACTGGGCACTTCGCACGGCTAATCCACCAGCCTGCACATCTCTGGACGCTATGACGCAATTTGGAAAAGATAATCCAAATAAACTGCATATTTTTAGAATGCCGGGGGAAACTGTACCATCGGGAGGAATCCCATGACAACACGGGAAGAAAGTGAAAATTCCATACAGGCCATCATACAATAATAGAGTTGAACCCGTGTCTTTGGTGCTGGGAGGCAACAGTGCTAACCACTAAGGACGCTATTGTATGTGAGTAGTTAAGTAAAATTTCTGCAATGTCGGATTTGCTCAGAGTATCGAATCATTCATTCATGCTCAAGATATTTTGATGTGATGTCAGCTCATCCATGAAGGTATACAGCACAGAACAGAAACTTTCATCAAAGGTGTACATGCCGACCACGTTTCTGAAACTGAACTAGCCCCTTTTGCCAGCATTATTTCCATCTTCCTCCTCATCTTTTCTTTTTATGCACTTGTGCCTCTGCCTTTTAAATGTAGCTGTGCCTGCTTCTAGTAGTTCCTCTGGGAGTTTATTCGACATACGAACCGCAGTTTGTACGAAACGTTTGCCCTTCAGATTCCTTCTAATTCTTTCTCCTTTTGCATTAGTGCACTAGTGAAAAATATCCCAGCCTGTCCAGCCCCTCGATGTAACTCAATCACGGCCATAACACGTCCTCCCACCCCACTACCCCACCCCCACCCCCCACCCCCCCACACACACTAGCCAGTGCCCGTGAGTCTGCAATCAGGGAACAACATATAAAATTAATTTTGTTTGAAATAAATGGATTTGGCAGAGTGATGCAGATGAAATCATAACATAATTCTCAAGACGTATGATTAAACGAGCATGGTTTTATTGCTTTATATGTAAAAGCCAATGACAACTCATGAAACATTAGTCAGGTTTGTGAATTTCAAAGCTGCCAAGAAAGAACGATGCTGTACGTAGCATGTGCACAATGTCCTGGACAAGCGTAATTCCACGTCAGTAAGATAATGTAAATTTGAAAGCATTCAGCAGTCGTTGACATTATCCTGTTGTTTGGGAATTATGTGAGGTATTGAAATAGAGACCATTAAGCTTTAATCTGGTTTGTACACGGAACAATGGAAACTTGTGTGAGTGTTGCATTCTTAGTTGTATGCGGCAGTGATCGTGAAACCACAACAGAATAAGTCAGTGAATGCAGAAAATTGAATGACTTACTTGAGATGATGAGAATTGATTCGGTAATCGGTGGAAAATATATGATGGGTAACTTTTAGCAGGAAGTTAGGTCGACAGTGATGGATTTCTACATGGACTGTTTCAAGTGAAGTACAATTGATTGAGGATTCTGCATTCAGTTTACTTCTTGTTAATTTCTGTTAATATGAATGAAGAAATTTCCACTATCTGTGTTCATCTCTGCCGAATGTAATGCACCTCGCTTTTTTGAAATGATGCATAAGTATCTGCATTTCTTACAAACTAACGTCTCCAGTCAAAGGAATTATGTGATTGCAATGTCAGCAATTATTTGCAACTGCGTCATTCCAAACAGTGATTGCAAGGCCCGGGCACCAGTTGCAACCTTGCTAGCCTTACTCTCATAATCACGTTTGGCTGAAAAATGCCTCGGTCACTGCCACAGGCTGCGGTGATCTCAAGCAAAGATGACCCAGTGCATATGCCTTAAGTTCACCCTCTTCATTTCGGCAATTTAAAAGTATATTATACAACTGAAATAATGTTCGTGTCATTCGAACATGGGTCGCTCCTGAGATGGTGAATGCGGGAGGACTGATTAGGTGGGAAATAATGGGAGAATATGTTAAAATTTTCGGACCAGAACCATGACGAGATTAAGAACAGTGCCCGGCGACCAGCAGGGAAATCAGCCCTTTTGCTCCTACCCTTTGTACCTTAATTACCAGGTTGATCTCTCCTCCAGAGTTGATGTCCTGCAACGTAGGACTCAGACTCGTGGTTTAAACCGTCCAAACAGGACACAGCAGATCACACATCTCCATACAGGCATATCTTTTGAACCTAAAACCATATGACCCAGAATGAAACTAGGCCACTTATCGTAACGACTCTGCTCCGTAAGTAAATGAAAACCTGTCTTACCCAATACTCCTTAGTATTGCCTTCTTACCTCATTCCTATACCCCTTGAATCCCATACTGATTTAAAAAGGTATGTCTCAGTCTTGAATAGACGTCATTAAACAGCGTTACCAACTAACTTAGTGAAATATTCCAGGTCCATACCATCTGACAGAAGAAAATCCATACACAGAACAAAGAACAGAAAATGTTCCAGAGCAATAAAGGCCCTTCGGCCATCAATTTTGTGCCTACCTGAGATATTATTCTGATGCCCATCTAACCTACACTATTTCACTATTTTCCATATGTTTGTCCAATGCCTATTTGAATGTCCTTAACATCGAAAAATCTACGACTGCTGCAGGCAGGGCCTTCTGCGCCCCTACCACGCTCTGAATAAAGAAACTACCCCGATAGCTGTCCTAAATCAATCAGCTCTCAATTTAAAGCTACTTCCTCTCATGTTAGCCTTCACCATCCAAGGAAAAAAACTCTCTCAATGCCCACCCTATCTGACCCTCTGATTATTTTATACGTTTCGATCAATTCACCTATTAACTTCCATCTTGCAAAGGAAAACAACCACAGTTCCGTCAAGCTTTCCACGTCAGACCATCCTTCCATAACACGCAGCATCCTCGTAATCTGCTCTGAAATCTTTCCAGATATTCACGTCCTTCCTGTAATGTGGAGAACAGAACTGTATGCAATGCTGCAATAAGGGCTTTACCAGTGTCTTGTACAGATGAAGCGTGAACTCGTCGAAACGAAACTTAATCCGTCTACTAATACACACTAATACACCATATGCCTTCTGAACAATCTACCTGGGAGATAGCCTAGCCTTAACAGTGTCAGCTTCCGGTGGAATGTACAGCATAGTAGGAGATCATTGTCCTCTCCACTCAGTGAGGGCAAGGAGTGGCCAGATGAGAACTTCACCATTCTCCTTCAAAAGAACGAACAAGAAGTGAGAAAATCTCATCATCGAGATTGCCCGAACTGAACATCCTGGCCGATTCTGCCATTACAGTATCAGTTTGAGTGGAGCTCAGAAAAGGCAAAGAGAAGCAAATGTTTGTGGGATTGTTGTATCGAGGTCAGAGCTGCAGTACAAGGTACGTGCATGAAATAAGCAGATAACTAGACTTGCAACGATTGAAATTGTTGATGAAACTCAGCAAGTCTCACAACATCTGCAGAAAGAAAGCAGTTAATATCTCAATTCTGGCGAGTTTTCATCAGAAGAATTTTGATTTCAGATCTCCAGCATGCACATTCTTTGCTTTAGACATGGAAGTATTGTATGTACTGCAATGTGAATGAATCTCTTCGGGAAAATGATCAATCAAAGCTGCATAAAGTGACAAACATCACCCACTCAGGTACAATGCAGCTGGCAAATGTCTGTTATGGGACTCAACTGTAGAAAGAGAATTCTCAATCGCTGATATCAATGTTGCATGCAATCATTTTAATGGGATATGTGTAAATATCCCCTCCTTTCTTGGTGATGAGGGAGTGCGAAAAGTGCATTACATTGTGATTTCAATGACCTTTCTCAGATTGGGTTGATAAGGAGCTCTGAATAAAGATCGAATTCTAAACACAAGACACAAGAATGCTCTTTAAAATCTCTCTCCAATACAGTCAAAATAACAACAACATAAGGAACTGGGAATGCTGTATTAAATGACAGAGAACGTGTGATAGTGGGGTGCTACTTAAACTAACAGACAATTTGTGTAAGTGGCAATAGTCGTTTACAAACAGGGACGTATGAAAGCAGGAATGTTTTCTGAAAAGACAGGGACGCATGGAAATACAAATTGTGTTGAAAGTGACAGTGAATATGTGCAAGTGCGAATCGTGTCCAAAATAACCTGGAACATGTAGCTGTTTGATAATCGCCGAAACAATAGAGAAATGCTGAATGAGGAACTCTTTCCAAAATATTTGGAACATGTGGAAGTGGTAGTACTGTTTAAACCAACAGCACGATCTGGACATTCGAATAGCATCTGAAATGAAATGATCGTGAGGCAGTAGGAATTGTTTTGAAACTAACAGGAAGATTTAGAGGTGGAAATGCCAACCAAAAACTGTTTAATTATTCATTGTATTATTTATTGTCACGCAGCTATCATTACCAAATGTCAATAAAAATATTTTATATGGTCGTCACTCTCGAGTGCTATCTTGAAGCAAATTACCATAAATGATAACTTCGAATAGAAGGCAGAAAAATGAAGAAAAAACCTGACAGGAGTGAGAGAACCCCTGCACTGATGGAACAGGCGATTGTGACCAACAAGTCCACCCCGACACTCTGGAGAATATCCAACACAGACCTATTATCCCATGACCCTATATTTCGCGGATAATTGCAGTTAATCTACACATGCCTGAACACTATGGGCAACTTATTCATAGATAGAACATTACAGCGCAGTACAGGCCCTTCGGCTCTTGATGTCGCGCCGACCTGTCATACCAATCTGAAGCCCATCGAACATACAATGTTCCATGTACGTCCATATGCTTGTCCAATGACGACTTAAGTGTACTTACAGTTGGCGAATCTACTGCCGTTGCAGATGAAGCATTCCATACACTTACCACTCTGAGTAAAGCCCATGGTCAATTCACCTGACCTGCACCACTTTGGACTAAAGAAAGTGTCCAACTTTACTGCTCCATCATGGGCTCCTTGTGGCCACGCATGAGGGCTTCCCTGCCGCCGCAACTGGAACGAACGTCACAGCTCTTCCACTCAATCTTGCCTCCACCAAAGCAGTTGCGACTATGAGTCCACGCTGGGCTTTACCAATGTAGACCCAATCTGTGCTGACAGGTTCAAAACGGGCACAAACTCCGCCAGGAGAATTTCGAATGCAGTGGTTGGATCAGACAGAGTAAACATGGATTTACGAAGGGAAAATTATGCATGACAATCCTGTTGTGAACGGGAAAAACCGGATGAGGCTATTGAGTTGGACGATCATCCATGGTCGTAATTAATTTGAGTGCAGGCTCGAAGGGCTGAGTAGCCTCCTCCTGCTGTTATCCTCTATATTTCTGCAACACCATTTCGGGCATCCGTCTGTCATGCAGCGGATGAGGCCGCCAAACTCGCCTCTGCCACCGCCTCCAGGAATCTGCGTTCAGACTGTTTCTTCAATGCGAAAGCTACCATCACCAGTCCGGTCTGCTGAGACTGCACAATTCCACGCTTCTGGACCTACTTTCCGCCACAAATGCTATCGCTGTGTCAGAGCTCTTCACCCAAAGGCAAGGAAAAGACATTAGAAGATTATAAAAAGACAAAGAGAGGAGAGAAATGCAAAGACTTGAGAGCAAAACCGATGTCATAGACGGCCCTGGGCTCAGAAACCTGACTACACCTCCATTATACTGGAAGCCAGAGACAATAAGAGGGAAGTAGAAATATTGTATGAAATAGGACGACCATGTCGACTGATACTTGAACACTCAGCAGACTGCTCTTGCATACTATCGACAGCAATATAATGGCTACAATGTAGGACAACTGATACTTGGACTTAGAATTGTGTAGCAGTATTACTACTGACATGCAACGTCTACAGTACTGCAACGTACACGGTATGGTAAGTAACGACAACTGCTTTTCATCAACTTCTTCTGGTCAACTAAAAGAAATTCTTGGCACTCACTTTAAAAAAAGTAACAATTCATTTGTCAGATTCTAACAGTGAGCAAACTAACTGAACCATCAACAAACTAAATAATCCCGAATAAAACAAGATAATTTTGTCAAGCTGTTCCAATAAATACAGTTCCCATCTCATAAAGAAAATTTGAACTTATTCTCCCAAAATTTAGTCTTCCAGAATACTGTTTGCTTTTTGTGTTGAGTCTAAGTTCAGGAATATTAGATAGTTGCGATGCTGTTACAGTTGGCATTAGATGAGGCTTCCTCTCAGTTATGGAGGATCTGTGAGAGCTAGACATTTTCTATCTGGAGCTGATGACCGTTATATCTAGTGCCTGACAGCTAGCTCAGGGGTCTTTGCCCAACTGTTCCCATCGTTTTATACACGTGATGACATACCAATAATTTTAAAAATAGTTTTGATCCTGTGTTGTCAAAACCAGCAGGCATAAATGTACCGGATTTTGGAATCTAAGTGCCTGGTTCAAAATGATTGGCTAAATTCAAAACCTGTCGCCTTGTTAAAAACTGTTGATTGTCCTGTTTACTGTACGGCCTTTTTAATACATACGTTGCAATTCTAGTTTTCTCTGTGTAGTTACACGCTCTCAGGCTACTGCCCGCAGATATCCATTTTAAATCTGTAAGCACAGAAAAAGCATATCATCTGTGAAAGCAAATAAGCAATGCTTTCCTGCCAGCATTATGCAAACACTAAATTCTAACCTCCTGCCTACCAATCCACAAGTACTCTACTCAGCCTCGCAACAGTAGGAAAGTAGATAATTGCAGCAGTGTGCAGTTTGTATGTTGAAAACACAAGCTCACAAAGAGATTCTGGATTTGTTTTTGTCTTTACTGTGAGACAATAAAAAATTGTTGAACTCTGACAGACTGAATGGAGCCTTGTGGCCAGTGAGGTCCGTGTGACTGGCGAATATTTAGCGGACAGGTTGACTGTCCAAAATGGTTCGAGATTGTTCCTCGTCACATACCCAAAATGTAGGTATTTCTGTCAATTGTGCCATCCATAGGGAGTTTTGCCTGTTCTTGCAATCCTGTGTTGAGATTAGTCTGCAGCCGATGGTCACACACTGGTTTACTTGTAATGACGTCACAATAATTGTCAAGTTCCTGGTGACTCAAGTGGTGCAATGCAAGAGTCCTCTCTTTGATTCAGGAGATCCGGATTAATCTCTCAAATTTCCTCTTCATACCTGGGCAGCACGAATCAAAATTTAAAATGAGGGCACTATTTTAATCAGAATTAAGAATGGTTGCTGTCTCTTGGAGAGACAGATTCATATTTCCTACAGCACAGAGACAGGTCCTTTGGCCCAAACCGATGGATGCTAACCAAATGCTCATCCAAGCTAACTATATTTCTTTGTACTTGGCCCATATCATTCTAAATCTTACCAATCCAAAGTGTTTGTCCAAATTCCTTTTAAATCTTGCTAGTGTACCCGCCTTAAGCACGTCTGATCGCTGTTTATTCCATATGCGTACAGCCCCCTCTGCAAACGTTTGCACCTCAGGTTCCCTTTTATACTTTCCCCTCTAAACGCTAACTGATGCCGACCCTCCATGATTCACGAACCCTGACAAAAAGACTGAAGACCTTAAAGCTAACATTTCTCTCATTATCTTTTCTAACCCTATGAGGCCCCTGTTGTCTCCTACGCTCTCAAGAAAACATCCTGACTTGTCCTACCTCTCCCCATAACTTCGAGCGTTGACTCCGCGCAACATTCTTGCAAATACCTTTTGAACTCTCTCCGGTTTCAAAGCAACATTTCTATAGCAAGTTGAGCAAATTGAAGGACAATACTCCAAGTGCAGCCTCACCAACGTCCTGCCCAGCTGCAACATAACATCCCAACTTCTATCCTCGATGCCCTGACTGATGAAGGCCAACGTGCAAAAAGCCTTCTTCACTATTCTGTTCATCTGTGATTCCACATTCACGGAATTGTGCTCCTGAACTCCAACTCCTTCAGGCCTGATCATTTACCATGAAACTCCTACCTTGATTTGACTTCCAAAATGAAAGACCGCACTCTAATCTGTATTAAACTATTTTTCCCATTTCTCGACCTGATCAAAGTCCTACTGCAATGTCTGATACCATTCCTCACTGTCCACGATTCTGTCTATTTCATGTAGTAATTGTTTCTTTAATAACGTGAAGTATTCCATATGCCTTATAAAATCCATCTCATGTACATAACTAGTTATCTTCAGAGACCCGTGTATATTAAAATGTTTGAGTTAGTGTTAGGATTCAAATTCTGGCAGTTGAATCATAGTCATGGTTGAATAGTCATGAACAAATTTGCGAGCGACTTTTTTTGCGAATACATTGTTTCGTTGTCAGCTATTTCCAGACTTCCCAGCGTCCCACCGATATGATATCATCATTTGTCTTGTGAGCTCGTCATGAATCGAGCCTATCACATTCTTTCCCCGATGTCTTATATTTGCCACGTAATCAACACGGTGATATCTGCCTGCAATTTCGAGCCAACCTCACCGAATTCCGACTGTGCAAAAAAGGCCATTCCACTTATCAAATTTGTACTGACCTTGTTAAGAACATCCCACCCTGACTCACTCCACACCAGTAAACGTGCTTTTGCCGCGGATAATCCACCTCGCCTGCACATCCCTGAAACGGCGGGGTATTTGGCACGGCAAGCCACCCGAAATACCCCATATTTGGTCTGTGAGAGGAAACAAGTCCACCCAGTGGAACATTTGCAGACACGAGGAAAATGTGTGATATCCACACAGGCAGTCGGGCAACTACTGGAATAGAAACTGGGTTCTTGCGCTGTGAAACAGTGGTGCTAAACATTGTGCCACTGTTGTACTCTTGACTGTTAACTACCTACCAAATTTTATCTCAGCTGTGGACTTCTGACATTTTAGTTCCATTCAAATCCTAAATTTGTACACTGCTCAGCAAGATCTCCAACAATGAATGCATCCCCCTGCCATCCCTCTCACAGACAATTTTGTGTTCAACATGCTTTGACTCCCATGGAATCTTATTATCTTCTCTCTGAGGCTGCATACTGACTAAGGAAACCCTCCTAAACTCACCTGACAAAAACAGCTCCATTTAAACCATCTGCACTTAGGAGATTCCAGTGGAAATTGGGAAAGTTAAAATCACACAAAACAATAACTCTATAACCTTTGCATTTTTCCAGAATCTGCTCGCCTATGAGATCTTCAATCGCTCTACTGCTATTAAATGGTTTGTAGAAAGCCCCCAAAGCGGTGGCTGGTCCCTTGCTGTTCCGAACTTCCAGCTATACTGACTCAGTAGGCAAATCTTACTCAACAAATTCCATTTCTGTAGCTGTGATGCACTCTCTGATTAGCAATGTTCCACCGCCTCCTCTTTTGCCACCCTCCCTGTTATTTCTAAACGCTCTAAACCCTGGAATATCAAGCAACCATTCCTGCCACTGTGAAACCTAAATCTCTGCTATAGCCACAATATCGTAGCACCGAGAACTGATCAAGGCTCTAAATTGGTCACTCTTCTTTCGGATACTCCTTGCATTAAAGCAGACACACTTCCATCGCGTGAGAAACCTTCCTGATAGATTCCATGTATCCTGTCTTTAAAACTTCTCAGAATTCATTCGCTCCCCCCTCGCACCTCTAGGCAAATGGAGGCCCCGTCGCCTGAGGTAAGTCTTTTCAACGGTCAGACTCACCTTCCCCGAATTCCTTCGCTTCTCTTTTGCACCTTTCAGCAAATATATGCCCATTTTTGAAAAAGATGAAGTTATTAGTGATAAGCAGCATGTTTTTGTGCAATACGGTTATGCCTTAGAAACCTAATAGAAGTCTTTGAAGAGCTGACAAAGTTAATTGATGAAGGAAGGGATGTGGATGTCATATATGTGCATTTAGAAAGGCGTTTGTTAAGGTTCCCCATGGTAGGTTTATGAAGAAATTGAAGTCTTAGGGGTCTATGGTGTTCTAGATGGATGGACAGAGAACTGGTTGGAAAACAGGAGACAGAGAGTAGTCGTGGAAGGAAGCTTCTCAAAATGGAGATTTGTGGTATTCAACAAGGAGCTGTACTCGGACCACTGTTGTTTGTGATATACATAAATTATTTAGACGAATCGAAGTTTGCCAAATGAGCAAGTTTTCAGATGAAAGTAAGATTGTTGGAGTCACAGATAGTGAACGGGACTACCAGAAAATAGAGCAGAACATACATACATTGGAGAGTTGGGCAGAGACATGGAAGATGGAGTTCAATTTGGACACGTATGAGGTGATGTATTTTGGGAGATCCAACTCAAGAGCGAACAATAGTGCAAATGGAAAAGTCCTGTGTAAAATTGATGTACACAGCGACCAGGGGTTTCAGGTCCATAGTTCCCTGAACGTTCCAACAGAGGTCAGTCGAGTCATTTAGAAGGTATACGGAATGCTTTCCTTCATCGGAAGGGGTATTTTACAAAATTTGGCCCGTCATGTTACAGTTGTGTATGACTCTGTTTCGGCCACATTTGGAATACTGCGTACAGTTCTGGTTGCCACATTACGAAAAGGACGTGGATGCTTTGAAAGGGTGCAGAGAAAGTTCACCAGGATATTGCCTGTTATGGAGAGTGCCAGCTTTGATGAGAGGTTGTTTCGGTTAGGACAATTTTCACGACAATGAAGGAGTTTGAGAGAGGACTTGATTGAGCCCTAAAACATCGTGAGAGGAAAATGACAGGGTGGGTAACAACAGACTGGTCTCCTTCCACTCGGAAAGATGTTGTAGAACTTGAAATGGTTCAGAAAAGATTTATAAGGATGTTGCTAGTGTTGGCTGATTTGAGCAATAGGGAGAAGCTGAACAGGCTGAGGCTGTTTTCCCTGGAGCGACGGAGGCTGAAGGCTGACCTTATACGGGTTTACAAAATGAGGAGGGGCATGGATAGGATAAATAGACAAAATGTTTTCCCTGGGGTCGGAGAGTCTAGAACTAGAAGACATCGGTTTAGGTTGGGAGCGTAGACGGGGTGTTATTCGGTAAGATGTGCGGAGATACCTTCTTCTGGTTCTTGAATTGGAGTAGTCAACCCACTCATGTAGACAAGTTTCCGTGAGCACATGTCACAGGTTAATGTTTGAGAACAACGTATTCAGACAGCATTTAGCAAGGAGACGTGATGATTCTGAAGACACCGCGTCATTCATGAAATCAGGGGTAGTTCGATGCATTCTTATCTTCACCCAGAAAGGAAAATGGGAGGACAATGCATGATCAAGGAAAGCAGCATCCTCTGTTCCGGGAAAAATGGAGTTGCGAGTGGGACGATGGTTTGCACTCGGCTCTCACCCATATTCTCTCCAACAGCGGCTAAGGTGACCGAGACTAAAGGAATGAGGATGTGGAATGGTATTTAGGGCTTTACCAGTTGGACACCTGATGTTGCCGGTACAATAATAACAACACCAGACAAGATTGCAGGTGATTTATCATCGGGAGACATGCAGCTTAATTTGCAAATTACATTGATGGAGGTGCAACACGAATCTCATCTTGTTTATTCTTCACTTAAATTCAAAATCATTACTCTGCAAGCAAGATTATATATATAAAAAACAACATATTTCAAAGAATGGCAAACCATTTTGATTACAGAAGCCATTTCCCCGAGCTAAGAGGGGACATACTGACAATATCAGTGATGATTCAAGATATACTAATGAATTGACTGTGAACAAGCCATTTCCTTATTGGTCGAAATACGTTAAATGAACGACCTGGTCATAGGATATTCTCACTGACTGGACAACACTTCACCTCCACACCCAACTGCATGTGTCCTGAAGGCTTTCCATCTCTCCGGGTAACCTAAGCAAAATCAATGCCCCTGCAGACAATATTCAACCGAAAGCTTGGTATTGATGAACACAGATCATGACATACTGTGCACGGGATGTGAGTGGTTATTGAAATATTCGGTGCTGTCAAACCAGTAGCATTGTTAGCCCTTGTTGATATAATTAACTATGTATTGGAGGAAGATCTGTATCCTCTTGTAATCAATTATCAAACCTTTGTGAGCCACTACAATCTGAATATGCCTGTAACAGAGCAGTGAGGTGACAACTCATAAGCACGGAGCGGCAATTCTTTAACTGAACTGTCATTGACCTTTTCCTATGGTATTGTGAAATATCAAGCGTATCAATTTTCCAAGGTCTGCAACCGAGCTTTATTTGAAATTGAACAGTCCTCCAACCCATCGAATTATTGATGTTTGAAAACTGCAAACAAAAACATATATTGCTGGCAAAAATTTGTAAAATTAATGAGGAAGGCTTAAAGAGCTAACGTGAGAACTGTGCTTTCTCCCCACAAATGCTCCCAGACCCGCTGAATTTTCGCAGCAAATCTGTTCTTCTTTGTCATTGCACTATAATTCCTTCTCCTTCAGGTGCTTGCCCTGCTGGATTCTAAACACGCTTGATAGCACAATTTATGTTTCTATCCTGGGAGAGTCGAGGGCATACATTCAGAAGAAATGGGCACAAGGTTGATAAGGAGATAAGGAGAAATGGTTTCTCTCAGAGAACTGAAAATCTTTGGCTCTCCTTGCCAGAGAGCAATGTGCGTAGAATGATTGTGTAGATTTAAGACAGCGTTGAATATTCTTGATCACGATATCAAATTAAGAGTTACCGTGAAAGCGTAGATGTACAGACGTGAGGAATGTCGGATCAGACATGATAATGTTGAATGGCGGAGCAGTCTCCAGGGGCCTGATCCTGGTCCCATTCCTTACGTGCTCATGGAAACCTACAAACAAACATGGATTTTCTTTCGCAGCTAGAGCTGCGCAAGAACGTCAGATTAGACGACCAACGCAGATTGACAAATTTCTTTCAGGGGTTTACATTTGTCATTTCCTCTCTCAACCTCTTCCTTTAAATCCACACCCAATCGTCGTTGATACATCTACCATTGGCAATGGTGCCTTATTGTCTAATTAATCTCGTCAGCAAGACAGCAAACTGTCGACCCAGCAGAGCAACAGTGACTAGAAGGCTTAAGTAGCCAGGTGGGAACCGCAAGTTTGAAAATCTTAAACTTGTCTCAGAAGGTTCGAATGCCAATACCTAGTTCCATTGAAAATAGAGCACGTCTCTCAAAGAGAGATATGTGAGACAGGTTGGGAAAGATAGAAGGAAATTGCACAGACATTTGTCGTCTGTCTGATTCATGAGAAGCAGTACGGGAGACAGCCAGTCTTTGATTCCATTAATGCTTTGCTCCTTTTAACTGTCTGTTGTGAGGACAATATCTGGCCTGCGGATGATTATTAACTATACAGTACATTGGTTGACAATTTAGTGAGTGTCTGCTCACCAGCCAGTTCACTACAATCCCGAGGAGGAGAGAGATCAGGATGTGGAAAGTTTGCACATTCTCCTTGGGGTCGGTGTGCTGACAGAATCCACAAGGAGTGATGAAGGAATAAGAGAGGGGGCACAAGTGTCTCAAGATACAACCTATACGGAGTCAGCAAATCTTCCAATCAATTAATCAACGCTGCTCTCTGCTTTTCTACACATGGAGTGTGGTGTAGGGAGGGACACTTGTCCACAAATGGCAATGGATTCTGTATCAGTTGTTAATTTTACAAAAAAAAAATCAAATATTTTTTTTGTAAAGCAAACATAGTAATGGATATGTGCAAAAGGCAAAACGATATTGAGTGATAGCTGCATGATCTCACTGAAATGTGGATTCAGCTGGAGGGACTGAACTGCATATTGCTGTTCGTAT
This sequence comes from Chiloscyllium plagiosum, assembly GCF_037043375.1. Lineage (NCBI taxonomy): Eukaryota > Metazoa > Chordata > Chondrichthyes > Orectolobiformes > Hemiscylliidae > Chiloscyllium > Chiloscyllium plagiosum. Next base: position 5,159,168 of record NW_028270179.1, on the reverse strand, counting down.
GTTCCTAATACTCCATCAGTATTTCTTAGTTCTGTAACAAAAAAAATCTTGGTGACGTGGAGAGCTTGCTGACTCAAATTGGAAATAATTTAACTTTGTGTGATTACCCAAAGGAAGCTTGGATTGCTAGTTTTAAAAAAATACTTAATTCCAAATATGCCAGTGATGAGGTGAGCGTTTCAATACTTCTGGACAAGAACACTTGTTTTCAAGTGCTGCCCGCCTCAGATGTGCCCTAACATTTCTAAACGAGTTTGATAAATATATTTATAAGAACTATAAATATTTACAAAGGAGTAGCTTCACATGTCCCATCCACGTGGCGTACCTCTGAGCCATCTTCTCGTACTCATACGATCTTTTGCAATTTCATCTGCTCCCTTTGTCCTTCCTATCCTTGTAATTTGCTCCAGTCCAAACGCAGAATGCCTGCACTGTGAAAATTGGCCATTTGGTCTGACAGGTCCGCAGCGCCCTTCCAAACAGCATCCTACTCTGAGTCACACCAGATCCTCTGAACCCTACACTCACCACGTGCAGTGCAGCAAACTTGCACATCTTTGCTCTGTGGGAGGAAACCGAAGGACGCAACTGAAATCAACGCAGTCGCAGTGGAAACCTGGAAATCTACGCACCCAGCCAGTGGAATATGAAGTTGAACTTGGCCCTGAGGCAGCATGCTAACCTCTAAACCAACGTACCTTCAGAGTATTTGTAATAACCTAATACTTGATTTCATCTGCAGTTCAAGACTTACTGAGTAGTAGCCATGTATTTGTAGGCATACAACTGTCTGGGCTAGGTTTGTGCAATTCTCTCCCTCATCCCATTCATGAGTGTCTCGGAAACTTCATTGAAAGATGTATTTCAAGAGCTACTTCAGTGGGCTGTCCCGACTGCCTGCTGATGCGCAAATTGCAGCTGTGTTCTACAGAAACCAGGGTTTGATTGCATCAGACCGAGCATCCCTGGAACCCGTCCCTGTGTCGTTTTGTCAGAATGCCCATTGACCAGCCGGGTATGTTTGCTGTCAATGCAAGCCTTGTCAACGCAAGGCCTGACCAGAGGTAAGCTTTCGCTATATTTTTTTTATTTTCAGCTTGTGAAAGTCACAAAAATACCTTGTGCAGACAACGTGTGCACGTGGCTTCCTGACCATTCTGAATAAAACTCATTACATGAAAGTTTGCCTCATTTCCTCATCTTATTTCTGCTTCACCCTTGCAGATTTCATTGTGGACGTGGAAGTTAGGTTGTCTACATGGACCTTAGTAAAGGCTTTGACACGTTTCTGCATGTCAGATTGATTAGTGAAGTTCGATGTCGTCGGTTTCATGGAGACCCCGCCTATTAGATACAAAATTAGGGTTGATTGTCAGACTGGAGGCCTGTGAGTAGCAGTTCTCCAAAGGGTTTTTTTTTGCTCCACTGTTGTCCTTCATTTGTATAAGAATATAAGAATATAAGAAGCATGTTTCGCAAATTTGCAGATGACATCAACTTTATTTGGTGTACTCGACAGTGAGGAAAATATGATATGATGACAAATGTATCAATCTCAATTTTCCCCCACGTGCTGAGCAGTGGAAGATGGAGTTCAACACAGGTAATTGTGAAGTTCTACATTTTGAGAGACCAAATCCGGGTAGGACTTTTACACTTAAAGATCAGATCCTGGGGAGTATTGCCCAACAAAGGACTCTTGGACTGCAACTCTTAGCTCTATGAAGGCGGAAACGAATGTAATGAAGAAGTGAAAAAGGCGTTTGGTCCGCTTGCCTTTAATGGTCAGTGCATTGAGTACAGGAGATGGGAGGCCATGTTCCTGCTATATTTTGCATTCCTGAGGCGACTTCTGCAATTCTACATTCAATTCCGGACTCCTGGCTATTGAAATGAAGTTTTTAAACTTGAAAAGAATTCAGAAAGTATTTGTAAGAATACTGCCAGTTTTGGAGGGTTTCATCTGTATGGAGAGGCTAAATAGGCTTGGAACATTATCACCGGAGCATCAGACTGAGGGTTTCATTCACCTTCTAAAATCATAAGTGGCATGGGTCGGCCGAAGAGTCAGTGCTGTTTCCCCAGGGTAGCGGATATACGAAACTAGAGGGTATAGGTTTAAACTGAAAAGGCAAATATTTAAAGTGGACCTAAGGGTCAACTGTTCCATGCAGAGTATGGCGCATGCATGAGGATGTGATGGAGGTTGGTGCAATGATAGCACTGAAAGACATCTGAATGGGGATATGAACAGGAAGGATTTAGAGGCATGTGGGCCAAATGAGTCTATGACGCTAAACTTGAGGTATTGCACTTTGATGAGGCAAGAAAAGGAAGACGAATGCATCTAATGGCAGGGGCCCTGGAAGTGCCATCGAGCAGAGAGATCTAAGCGTTCAGATGCATAGTTCATGCGTCTCAGGTCGACAGGGTGTTGGAGAAAGCGTTCGAAAGGCTTGAGTTCATTGGTCTGACAATGGAGTGTAGAACGTCATGTTGCGGTTGGAGAGAACGTTGACGAGGCCACATTTGGAGTACCAAGTACAGTTCCGATCGCCCTGTCATAGAAAGGATTTTATTAAATTGAAGAGCATGCAGAAATGATTGACAAGGACTTTTTCAGGATTGGAGGCTTTGAGTTAAAGGAGGAGGCTGGATGATGTGACAATTTCCCACTGAAATGCAGGAGTCAGAAGGTCGACCTTACAGAGAGTTATAAAATCACAATGTGGAGATACAAGCTGAATCACAAATGTCATTTTCCTATTTTTGGACACATTAAACTAAATGACAGAAATTTACTGTGCGCGAAGTAAGATTTAAAAGGGAGTAATTCTTTGTGCAATGATCCGGCAGAGGAAATCGTAGATGCAGGGTTTTTCAATATCTAAAATGTATTTGGAGAAAAACAGGAATACAAATTTTTGGAAGTGACGAGAACTAAACACAACCAAACGAGACTAGTTTAGTTTTGGAAACTTGCATCACATGGATCAGCTGAAATGGAGAGTCTGTTTATATGCTGCATGACTCCATGAATCTAAACGGCAGTGTCTCGTTGACATCTTGCTGCTACAAACCAGTTGCACTCAGATTCACGAGTTACACATCAAAAGCTGTTGCATTGCGCTCGACCACTGCTTTGCTGGAAACAAAAAGAGATTATGTCACCTCAGCCCACAGTCAGGAAAGACTGCACCTAGAAGAACTCAAAATTGACTACAGACTCAGTAAAGCACCTGTGGCTTTGGGCAATAAGTCGAAGAGAAACAGCTTTCCTGACGCATTGCAACGTTTAGCTCAATTTCGTTATTCTTCTTTTGATTCACTCGTGGGACGGGGGCTTTGCCAAAAATTGTTACTCTCCTCAGTTTGACCCCTTGTGATGGCGGAGAGTGATGTACTCTCTTGAGTTGCTACTGTTCATGTTTGTAATTAGGCCCACCATGGCATTCGGAAGGGAATTCCAGGATATTGACGTTGAAGGAAGGTGGCATATTTCCAAGTTGGGTTTATGATAAACATTGAGAAAAACGAGGCTGATTGAGTGGTTTCCGTTATGATGATAAAGGTTAAACATAAATGCAATGCTTCAGTGTTGAGCCATTGTAGATCTTGTAGAATATGGAAATGTACGGCACAGTCACAGGCCCTTCAGTTCAACACCTCTCTGCCAAACATAACGTCACCATACAACGAATGTCATTTGCCTGAGCCTTCTTTGTATTATTCAATTATCTGCCTGTTTATCTAATTTTCCGCTGTCCTTGTCCTCATACATTGAAATGCTCGCGTGCTTTGTAATGAACCATGAAGGAATTTCTGCAGAGAATTTGTTGCCAGTATACACTCGCAGGAGCAACTGAGAGACAGACAGCCAGACAAAGACAGAGAATTCTCATCTCGGCCCTGAAAAGGTGACTCTTCCACGCCACCAATTTTAAATGACTGCTCCTCTTAGTCTCGGCTGACCCAAACAAGGAGTCTACCCTACCAACGCTTGCGTTGTTCAGACAGTTCGGAGTATGCATACGTCGATCACTTCAAACCCAATCCCGTTACTCTTCACAACTATTGTGGGAGCACACCCAATATGTCGGAACTTTCTAATCAAGCAGCCTACTCGTTCTAGGGATCAATCAGAGAAACGGCTGTGTGTCTCTCCAGCACCCTGCATAACTGAAGCATTAGATTTATATTTAACCTTTATTATCAAAACGGAAACCACTCAATCAGCTTCCTTCTTTTTCTGTATGTTTATGCATTAACACCTTGTTATTCTTGCACCTGAACATGTAAATCCCTCTGCAACTCTGAAGTTTGCAGTAGCTATTTCTTGTGATATTATTTGAACTTATTATTAACATTATTTACTGAGCTGATCAACTTGACATTTTGCCACCTTATGATCCAGCTGCTGGATTTTTACCCATTCGTTCAAACTACCTTTGTGAACCTACAACCTCGTTGTGTATTTTTCACAACAGCTATCCTTGCCTATCATGGTGTCTCCTGCGAAGTTTACTGCTACATGGTCTTTCCCATCATCGATGTCCATGATTAGAAACAAGTCTGTTTTCTGTTTCCAGGTGTTTCTGTCTCTAATTATCTCTGTTTGTCTGTTTGCAATTTTTCACTGTTTCTGTGCATTTGGAATATTTTAGGGCACAGTCTGTTAGCTGCGAGTCTTTTCTCATACTTCCCCGTCATTTCTTGATTTTGTTTTTGTCAATTACCTTGAATCGTCTGTCTTCCACTTAGTTTTCATTTGTATTTCCTGTGGAACAATTGTCATCCCTGCACATTTCTTTTTCCCTTCTCAACGCAGGCACCCTTCATTAGTTTGTCTTATACTTTCAGCTTAAGTAAGTGAGTCTTGATTCGACTTATATATCATCCTGTTTTTAAATATAGCCCATTGCTTTCTTTTAGAATGGACTATGAAACACTCGTTGCAATTTTCCCGCTCCACCTCTGTTCCTGTCCCATTCAAGACATCTCTCGAATAAGTCATATTCTCAAACGGGCATTGACGCTTTCAGCCTGAACCTCCCAATGCAATAATCACTATCTCCTAAATGTGATCACATTTGATTCACTTGGTCAAACAAATCCAAAACCAAATATTACAACGCACCCTTTATTTCTGGAGTGGGCAATAATTGTGCACATAATTACAACTTTATATCGTCGGGATCTTTTTCTAATCCCCCTGCCGGCCTCTTTATTTACTTTCCTCTGCATCCTTTCTACAATTGTGTGGACGAGTTTAATTGGCAAGGAGGTTCTGCTGTAATTGTTAATGTTATTGCTGAGGGGGCAGCTGCATATTATGTGCAAATCTGGACTTCTTACTAGACGAAGGATATCTGGCATAGAATGAGCCTCTTCTGCATTGCCTCCCCCTGAGCAGAGGTTGAGCCACTTGGAGTATTCTCTCGAGAATTTAGAACAATGGGAGGCATTCTTATCGAGACATACAATATTACTGAAGTAGAAAATAAGATAGAAACAGGCGAGTTGTTTGCACTGTTGGATGAGATTAAGACTCGGGGACATGGCCTTCAAGATTAGGGGGAGCAGACATAAAGCAGAGATGAGGAGTAAATGCTTTTACCAGAGAGTAGTGATCCCATGCAATACTCGAAAGCAAGAGGCAGTAGAGGCAGCTTCTTTAAATATGTTCAAGACACAGTTGGGTGAGTTTTTTCTCAGGGAAGAGGAATTAAGTGTTCTGAAGGAAGAAGGAGCTGATATGATAGGCAGATCAGCCATGAGCTTACTGAATGGTGGAGCAGTCTCGACAGACCAAAGGGCCTACTCCTGTTTTTCTTTTAAGTAAAACTATAAAGTTAAAAATCACACAACACCAGGTTATCATCCAATAGGTTTATTTGGAAGCAATAGTTATCAGAGTGAATCATAATAAACCTCTCGGACTGTAACTTAGTGATGTGTGATTTTTGACATTATACATCCTAGTCCAATACTGGCATCTACAAATCACGAAACTATCATTGTTTATTTCTTGTTCCTTCGAGCTTCTCAAATTACTTCCGTCCTTGAACAGTCTGAAACTTCCTTTCCTCCCAGCACGAAATGCCATTCTTTATTATGACTGTTAACTCTCCTCCTTTCCTCCATTGACTATCTTTGCTGGACATTTTGTAACGAGCAAAATTCAATAGCCGGTTTGCTCTTCCTTGCACTTCTATTTATATGTCTGCTCCATCTAAATTTATCTCTTTCTCAAATTGTTGGTCTTTCTCCCTCACTCTGTCTATTGTCCTATCACAATCAATCAGTTTCTTGCTCTGACTCTGTTCTTGCTTCATCTCTCTGTATGTTTTTCTCTGTCTCCCCACAAAATTTCTTTTTGTCCACCCTCCAGTTTCTCCATCTCTCTCTCTCTGACTATCTCGTTCTTTTATATCTCTCTCATTCCCAGTATCTGTTTTTTCTGTGCCTCATTTCTACCGAGTTTCTTTTTATCTTGCTCTCCATATCACTCATTCTCTCTTTTTCTGCTCTCAGAATCTGTTCATTATTGCATTCATTTCGTTCGTTCATTCTCTCGCTTTCGAAAAGATGATTGTTTATTTTATTTTGCTGCAATTTTTGATTGTGGAGTCAAATGAAAAGAAAAGCTTGGTTAAGAAAATCAGGACTGTGGCAAGAATGACTCCACACTTTAAAAGCTTTTAACTCGGTGTTTATGGTAAGGGTTGTTCACACAGCAGCTGATGTCTTCAGACATATTGCTAGGGGACAAAATATGCAGAATTTCTGGGATGGGCTCTATGCTGAAATGGAGATTCCGTTTACTAAGCTTGGTGAGTATAACATTCTGCCTGCCAACAACTGACATTGTCACCAGTTGACAGATCAACTTATGGATGTGAACGTTTAGGCAGAAACGTTCCGAACAGCTGAAAGGAAGAAACTATGTTTCTCTGGGCAACATGAACACCTCAAGCCTGGCGCCTGCCCGGTAACATCGCCCTGTCAGTCGCTATAAGTGCACAACCTGTTACAGTGTACAAAAAGAAAAAAAATGCATTAATTCAATGTCTGAACTGATTGGCAACTGCTATTAGGACATTCCGCAAATTGGAAATTGTGTGCTGTCTCTGGCAAGCCAACGTCGACAGTGTTGGACACTGTTTGGACAATCGACATTGTGCATCCATATCCATAGAAAAACAGCGCCTATAAAACATACCACCTGATATTTTGACAGCCAACAGTTTGCAGCTTGTGTGTTCCAGCGAACACATGCGTGCACAATGAGATGCTGGGCACTTTCCTGAGTGAACTGTAAGGCAACGCAGACTTTGTTCATCTTTGAGAGACTGCGTGGAGTGTTGTGGCTGGTGAGGTGCGTGTTAGGGATAAATACATAACTGACCAATCGCCTGTCCAAAGTGATCAGTGACATCTTTTCCCATCATAACCCTGAGATGGAAAGATCTCTGTGAATTGTGTCAATCCCCAGAATTCAGACTGCACTGGTCTCCCTGAGGAGAGATCAGCCTCCAGCTTGTACTAACCCACTGGGTTAATCTCAAAGATGTAACAACAATGGGCTAGCTACTGAAGTCTCTTTTGATGCCATGGAAATATCCCCATTGTTGACAAATGAGGGTTCTTTTCATCTCCCATATCTGATCAGAACAAGCATCACTTTGAAGATAACCTCAATTGTGCTGTTTGCCACTATCACCATGTGAAATGGGACAGACTTAAGAAATATCTGTCAATTCAAGACTCAGAATCTGCAAAGCACTGTCGGCCAACAACAGCAGAACAATTATGCTCCAGTAAAACCTGTCACCTCATGGACCGGCATTTTCGCCAAGCAGCCATTACCATTCATTCTGAGGAATCAGTCCAGGATCAATGAAGACTTCAGGAATGCATGTCAGGAGCAGAAAGCTGCACGACTGAAGATGAGGTGTCAAGCTTGTAAAGCCTACAAATATGCCTACATGCATGCCAAGCAACATAAGCAATTATTGCTAGACAGTACCAAACGATCCCACAACTGCAGAATTGCAGTTCTGCATATCCAGTTGTGACTGGTGTTGAATGGTGGTTAAACAACTCACTGAAGGAGGCGGCTCTTCAGATATCCCCATTCTTAATTATGGTACAGTTCAGTCCATAGGTTCCAAAGATAAGGCTGAAGATTTCGCAGCAAACTTTACCCAGAAGTGCAGAATGGATGATTCATCTCGGCCTCCTCCAATTGTCCTCAACATGATAGAAACGATTCTTCAACCAATTATATTCTATCCACGTGATACCAAGAATATTTGGAGGTACTGAATACTGCAAAGTCCACGTGCTCAGAAAAAAATCCGGCAATAATACTGAAAACTTGTGTTCCCGAACTTGCAGCTTTCCTCGCCAAGCTGCTCCTGTACAGTTACAATGCCGGCATGCACTCGACAAAGTGGACACTATGCCCTGTACACAAAAGGCAGGATAAGTCCAATCCGGCGAAACAACGTCCCAACAGTCTGCTTTCGATCTTTTCCGTCACATTCCGTAGTTTGGGTATATGCCATCTAGCTAGCAGACCTATCTCTCCTCATGCATTTCAAAATTTCCAGCACATCCTGCTTCTTAACATCAATATCTTCGAGCATATCAACCTGTTTTATGCAGTCCTTACACACTACAATTCCCTCTTAGTCGTGAATACTGAAGCAATGTATTAATTGAAGATCACTCCCAAATCCTCCAAATCCAGGCCCGGGTTCCCTCAGTTATCCCTGATCAGCCCTACACTCACTCTGACTCTCCTTTTGTTCCTTACATAAGTGTAGAGCACTTTAGAGTTTTCCTTAATCGTACCCGTCAAGGATTTTTCATGCCCTGTTTCCTGAATGCATTCTTCAGTTCCTTCCTGGGCATCTTCTAACCCTCTAGAGCTCTGTCTATTTCTTTCTTCCTGAACCTTATGTAAGCTTCCTTCTTCCTCTTAACTAAATGTTCCACATCTCTTGTCATCCATGGTTTTTTCCCCCCACCATCCCTTCCTTGCTTCACTGGGACAAAACAATTTAGCACTAGCAGCAAGTGCTCACTAAACAATCTTCACATTTCTGTCGTGAATCTCTCCGAGAATATTTTTTTCCAAGTTATGTTCCACAGCTCCTACGAAGAGTATGGCAATTCCCCATCCCCCAATTAAATACTTTCCCATACCGTCTCCTCCTATCCTTGTCAATGACTATGGTAAAGATCAGGAGTTGTAATGACTATCACTGAAATTCTGCCCCACCGATCGATCTGACGCATGACCTGGTTCGTTACCAAGCATCAAATGCAATATGGCCTACCCTCTAGTCGACCTTTCTGCACACTGAGCCCGGAATCCTTCCTGGACACACCTGACCAAATTAGCTCCATCCAAAGTATTTGCACTAAGGAGGCTCCAATCAATATTAGGGAAGTTGACGTCACTCATAACAACACTTCTGTTACTTCTACATCTTTCCAAAACCTGTCTCCCAATCTGCTCCTCCCTGTCTCTGCTTTATTTGGAGGTCGACAGCAAACTCCCAATAAAGTGACTGCTCCTTTCCTTTTTATGAATTCCACCCATACTGCCTCAGCAGACAAACCCTCCTTGACAACCAAAAGAGCTGCTTTCTGCAGCTGTGATATTCCCTTCATTAGAAATGCCGCTTCCCCACCTGATTTGCCCCCCTCTTTATTCCTTTTGAAGAAACAACCCTGGAATATTCAAAAACCATTATTGTTGCTGATATATAAGTCAACGTAAGGGCCACAGCATCATAGCTCCAAGTACCGATAAGTGCTCTAAATTCACCACTCACATTCTGAATCTTCTTTTGTTAAAATAGACACAGTTCAAATCATCACGCTGACTGTAACTTTGCCCTAACAATTGTCTATCCTTCTACACTGTCTCTCTGTGAGCTGCATCTGCCATTTCACCAGTTACTCTGTCCTCTGATCTTTGATGCGTTTCACATCCCTCTGGCAAACGAATTTAAAACCTTCTGAAGATTTCTTGTTGATCTCCTGCCAGGGATATTGGTGCCCCTGCAGATCCAGTTCCCTAATGTGGTCTGTGAGGAGCTAGATTTGGGGGCACGTCTCGCAGGGAATTCAGCAGGGACACTAGTGGTGACTCTTCCTTCCCACATTCGGCAGGAAGAGCATTGAAATGCCCTCGCCTACATCACCTATGCTCTAATTTGTCAAAAGAGAGTAATAAAAATGCAACCTTACCTCACCAACCCTCCACATAGCATCTTCATTTATTGGATAGAGAGGAGGACGGGTGCCAGACACTATGCGTGTCGTGCTCCAGATTTAGCTATTGTTCGAAAATATTAATTCATTTGCTGAGCAGTCGACGTGTCTGCTTCCGCTGCTCTTCAGATTGTGCTCCAACGATTCACGAAGTAATTATTTAATATTCAGTCTTAGCTTCCCGGCTCTGTCTGGCTCGTGCTTTCTCGACTCTCGCTACTGAAACATTGGAAATTAATCTCTTCCCCTTTGTAAGTTCTTAGCCCCTGACCCGCTGTTCATATGCTCACACATGGGTGTTCAAAATGTTGCAATCGTATCCGTTTCCACGACTTCTCTGGCAGCTCTTTCCATGCACGCACCACCCTTTCTGTGACAAATATGCCCCTTAGTTACCTTTTAAATATTTCCCCTCTCATCCTAATCTTACTCCACAACTCAGTGGAAAGTCCTTGCCAACATATCCCATGTCTGCGTGAATTTCCTCCCGTTGCGCTGCTTTCCTCCCACAATCCAAAGATGTGCAGGTTAGATCAATTGGCCATGGTAAATTGCCCACAATGTTCAGAGGTGTGAAGGTTGGGTACATTATTGACGGGCAATTATTGAATAATAGGGTAGGGAATGCGTTTGCATTTGACATTCTTTGGAGGGTCGGTTGGGACTTCTTAGGCTGAAGGGTCTGTTTGAATTCTGTTGGGATTCTGTGATTCTATGATTCTCTGTCCCGCATGATTCCACAAACCTCTGCAAGGTCACACCTCAGCCCAGGCCTATTCAGTCTTTCTCTATAGTGTAAATTTTCCAACCCTTGTAAATAAAAAATGTCACGAAGCTTCACCATTCTGCACCATTTTCTACTTCTCTCCTCCCCCTAGCACCCGCACACCACTGACTGAAACTGACAATTCCTCTGTCTAAACTTGGATCCCTATTTCCTCTACAATTCTGGTGACAGAACGTTCACATCCTTCCTGCAACTCAGAAATACCGCACAGATCCGACTTCCTCAAGCTCTCCCATGTCCTGAGGAGTGGTGATCTTCTGGTTAAACCTCCACCAGTTTTATCCCAATGGTTAAACATTTCAGTTGATCTGCTTTTGTTTTCTTCACTTCACTGTTTGCCTTCGAAGCGGCGCCAGTCGCCATCCTGTCCAAATCTCTTCCTCAAAGCTTTTTGCAATCAGTATCCTCATTGTGAATCGCCAGTTTTCTCACTGTGTGCTTTTGCAGCAAGCCATGAGTAAGGCACATGGTATATCAGCCTTTATTTCAGTAGGGTGGGAATTCAGCTAGAGCGATGACTCATTAACATTACGAGTGGTGTGAGGGAGACCACACCTGGAGTATTATCTGTACTCCCAAATACGACATTCTCACCATAATCACACTGCCTATCAAGACTGCTCCGCGACTTAATATGATCACGGCCGATCTGATCATCATCAGTTCTCTTTTCATGCCCATATCATCAATTCGGTTCCTGATTAAAACTTTCTCAATCACAGCCTTGAATAGACCCATCATCCACTCCGTCTGCGACAAAAAATTCCATTCGTTATCCTCTGAGAAACGAATGTCCTTCTCATGTCTGTGGGTATATCCTTGGGAGGAGATCAAGCACTCCCGGCCTAGATTCACTCCCACAAAGAAAATGACATCCCCTCAGTTCCCCTGACAAGTTCCTGAACAATCGTGTGTATTTGAATAGAGTTACCTCGTCTAAACTCCAGTGAGTACAGGTTCAATCTACTCAAACGCTCGTTATGGTACAGTCCCCCGTCCCTTAAATGAACCTGGTGAGTCTTTGCATAAGCAAGATTGGAAATTAGGCTCAAAGCTAGCGGTGAAATCAGGAATAAAATCCATCCCTCAGGCATTGATAGGCCTTCCCCGAATATGGTCTCCAAGTAGAAAGAACAATTTTTGACGGAGCTTCTATTAAACTGATCAGGGCTCCATCTGATTCACAGACTGTACGTACAGGGTTGAGCAGTTGGGTTGAGCAGTTATCTAAATCGGTCGAGAACTATTTCGCTGGAACATTGTAAAACATTGCTCACGTCACAGGAAGAGTACTGAGTGCTCTTCTGGAATGCATACGATAGGAGCAATGCAATAGCACTAGAGATAGCATACTGTTGGGGAACGACGACAAGCATGCTGCCTGTGCTGAAGAGATTTAGTAATGAAGTGAGATTTAGTAGACTGAAGTTGTTTTTCTTTGAATAGAGGAAATTGGGAGGACACTTGAGTGACGTGTATATATGATTAGAGAAATAGAAAGGAAAGATAAGAAGAAACGATCCCCTTGATGCAGCGCTCAATGACGGGCAGCATATATTTACAGGGAATGGGAGAACTTAGAGACTATATCGATTTTTTTTAGCCAGAGCATGCTGGGAATGTGCAAGTCACTGCCTGTCCGGATGGTCGAGAGACAAAAAAAAATCTGAAGATGGCCTGATCCAAAATGCACGGACAGAAGGCTGGAAAAACACAGCAATCCAGGCAGCACGTAAGGATAGTCGAGGCATAAATCCTCATAGCATTGAAAAAGTTTTCAGACAGTATTATACGGAGGGACCTAGTGGTCCAAGTCATTAGCACCCTGAAAGTGCAGTCAGCAAAGCTGGGCCCCGCACCTTTGGAAGAATATTTTGCTCTTGAAGTGAATGTTGTGCACGTTCACAAGGATGATATCAGGACTTTAGAGGTTATATCCTGAGGAAAGGTTAGACAAACAGTGCTTGTTTTCTGGAGAATGAAATAAATATTTTTGAAGAATTGTTTGTCGTATTGTTTGTGAGTTTGCAGATTCATTCGCTGAGCTGATGTGCTTTCCTGCCAGGTAAGATCATTAGTGCGCCTCGGGTGAAGTTTTAGTGCTCTGTTAACTCTGGTATAGACGTGCCGCCAGATACGACCAATACTGTCACATGTCCAGCCCTACAGACAAAGGCGGACACAAATTCAATTGGGACAACCTAACCATCCAAGCACAAGCAACGCAGAGACCCGCAAAAGAGTTCCATGAAACCTGCAATGCAATTCAGACCGGAACTCTATCAATCAACGCATTGAACTGGATCACGTGGACAAACATTTCAGATGCAGAACCGGAAGTACTAGAAAACTGACACACAGAAACAGCAGGCATGACAAACCACGAAAGCTTCACTGCAGGTACACTTACGACGTGACAAAACGTCGGCAGAAAAACACATCAGCCCGCAAATAAATCTATGAACTCGGAATTTAGAAGGTTAAGGGGTGATATAACGAAATTCTTCTTGATAGTAAGAGGGAGAGATAGGATCGATAAACTCATAGTATTTCCACTGAGTGAAACTGAAGTCAAAAATGAGCAGTGACAAGATCCTGGAATTGTCTCTGTAAGGACATTATCGGTTTATCTGCAGCACGAGAATTACTTCTGTTCAAGAAGGTGGTTCGCCACCACCTTCACAAAGACAACTAGGGACTATCAATAGCTGCTGGTGACAGCCAGTGACGCCCACATCAAAGTCTAAGAATTAAGGCCAATTCTAAGAATTAAGGAATTCAGGAGAGATAATCGAAAAAAAAAACCTTCTATACACAAATATTAATGTCGGCTCAAATTCCCTTAAAGAAATGGCAATCGGTTGTTAAATTTAAATTGGACATAGAGTATTTTTAATTCAGGAAGGACATAAATGACGTGAGTCCAAAGCAAGGGGATAGAGTTATCCCACAGATAAGCCATATTCTTATTGAGGAACTGAGCTGGATTGAGGGGCTGAACACCCTCCCCGTTCCAATAAAGAAATGATTTTGATCTTAATTCATTCAGTCTTTTCTCAGTCCAGTATCTGTGTTCAATGTCTGATGTAAACGCTTGGGAGACACATTTATTCTTTGATTCCAGCTCCTGTCCATCTCAATTATGAATCGACATCTTGAAAGAACGCAAAGTGAAGAAGTCAGCACTGTGCCAATGGTTAATATCTGTGAGCATATAAAAAGAGGATCTGTGTTCTTGTCTTTCCATTACCCATCAGAACTACAGCGCCGATGTGCGAGGTGCTGCTTTGCTGCTTGGAGTTTTGCTGTTAGTGGAAGCCCCATAAGTAGTTCTTTTATCTGTTAATGTTCACTGCAGATGTTTATACATCTTTCCATTGGCAAACAGAGGAACGAGGTTTGGAGCATTGTCTCTGTGCTCGTTAAGTGTCTGCTGCCGTTAACTTGTGTACTTCTTCCACCAGCCCATCGAACATGTTTTAAAATAGGGGTTTGATATCATTTGTTGGGAAGATGGAATAAAAAGGTTTTGGATGAGGAAGTGGGAACAGGGGATTCAGCTGGATTATCAGCCATGGTCATATTGAGTCATGAAACAGTATAGACGTTTCAGTTGGCCTCCTCCTGCCCGAGGTTTCCTTGCTTTTCATTTTCTGGTGAAATGTCTATGGTGAGAGATGATTGGCCTCCAACAAGCGTGAGCATATTGTTTCAAATTCCAATCAGTGAAATGTCTGTCCTATTTTTCCATTGACTGGCAATGTCAGGAGGTTATGTCCATTAGTCAGAAGTAAATGTCGAGTGATCGGACTGGGAAATGGATTTGCATGGGTTATTCCTCGGCGGGTCGATGTCGATCTTTTAGGCCAAAGGGCCTGTTTCTACTCAGTAGGGATTCGATGATTCTATGTTATGCCTGATGTCACTCTGAGACAAACGTGGAGTTTCCATCAAAGGCATTCCCTCTCACCTCACCTCGCCAATGCAATTCATTTCAACTTCTGGACAGGTCTAAACGCAGATCTGAATTTGATTGCTCCATGTGAATACCACACCGAACACCTAACATCCGACATTGCATGGATCAATTGGCTTATGACATTGCCTGTCTCTTTGCTGAGGAAGGCAGATGGCTGAGGGAAAATTGGGAACTGATCAGATGAGCTTATTATTTTCATTTGCTTTATTCCAACAGAACTGACACGATGTTTTTCGCATATTGTTACATCTCTGCTCGTGTCCGTGCGTAGATAACACAGAGTGTCCTCGTCACACACACGCAGAGGTTTTGTGTTGAAGATGGGGATACTCCAAGATCGAATGGAAATTATTACACTCAATGTCTTCAGAAGCTTGTGAACATTATCTGATGTGAAGGGATTCGACAGAAAACAGTTATATTGGCACCAAAGGACTCGAGACACTAATTCTGAATATCGTGCACAGTGCTTTATCGTAGGCTCCAGCGCTGATGTGTAATCCTCAGGCATCACCTTTGAAGGCGGTGTATGTGGAATTGTCACAAATGTTCATTGTAGATCAGTTAACAGTAAAACACCCCTCAAAGTGAATGAGCTGCGAATATCTAATGAAACATATCGATTGAGCAATCACATTTTGACCTCTCTAGCTAATGAATTTTTATTGCAGCTTCTACCCCTTGGTCCACATCTTCAGGAATAAGAACACATAACAAAGAAAACTACAACACAGGATCAGGCCATTCGCCTCTCTAAGCCTGCACTGAACGAGATTCTTTGGCAAAATCTGTCGCCTAATTTCGAAGGATCTGTATCCCTCAGCTCCCTTGCCATTCATGCATCTGTCTAGATCCATCTTAAATAATTCTGTCATGCCTGCTTCTACCACATCCTCTGGCAACAATTTTCTGGGACCCACCACCCTCTGCGTAATAAAATTTCCACATGTATTGCCCTGAAGTATGTCCTCTCTTACCTTGAACTCGTCACCCCTAATAATTGGGCCACCCACTCTGGGAAAGGATTTCTTGCAATCCACCCTGTCAGTACCTCTCCTGATTGTGTAGGCCTCAATCACATACCCCCCTCAACATTCGTCTTTTTAATGAAAGTAATCGCAATGTACTCAACCGCTATTCAATGCTGGCTTCATCCATACCAGGCAATATCCTGGCGTCTCCAACCAGCCATAACCTCTTGGTAATGAGGTGATCAGAACTGTACAGAGTAAAGCATATGTGGCCTCTCCAAAGTCGTATATGACAGTACATGCCCTGTCAATTCTTGTACTGAATGCCACGTCCAATGAAGGGAAATATGTCGTATGCCTTTTTGGCCATTCCATCAAACTGTGTTGCCACCTACAGAATACATTGGACCTGAGCACCCAGATCTCTCGATGCATCAATTTTCCCCAGGGATTTTCAATTTAACGTATATTTCACTCTCGAACTGGATCTTCCAAAATGTATCATCTGGCAATTGTCCAGTTTGAACGCCATTTGTCATTTCTCCTCCGAAATCTCCAACGTATCTAAGTTCAGCAGCATTCTCTGACAAATATCTTCACTAACAGCTGCTCCACCAACCTTAATTTCATCTGCAAACTTAATAATCAAATTACCTATACCTTCCTCAAGATCATTTCTGTAAATCTTTTAGACTTTAAGGCAGAATTTTTTTTTTACTGTTGTTTAAAAATCAGCGAGTGGAAATTCCATCTGAGTAAACACCTATTTGAAGCCTTCAGAAATCTGATTGTGTCACTGGTTAATTCCCTGTTTCTCTTAATAAGGATTTACCACCCAATATATCCTTTCATAGTTTAAGGGAGAATGCTGTGTCGGATTCAAAATTTATAGGAACCCGCAGCTCAAAACAGAGGGTTTGATTGTAATCTCAGAGATTATAACGGAAATGGATAAGGAGTTGGGATCAACATTTCCCAGCGTTCTAACATTGAGAAAATGATTTTCCTCTGCGGTTAGTTATATTTATGAGAACGATAAATGGATGAATTTGGAATCGTGGATCTATTGATCTGTTCGGATTCTGGAAATGTTTTACTATCCCATTCTGGCTATTGTTTGGGTCGCAGGAAAGTGTCTCAATCAGGGTTTGAATCTGGAATACAAGCTCTACTGCAAGAATGCGCTTTTCACTTACTATACACTACTGCTGGGTTTTGTGCTCTTTCGAAATATTTATGTAAATCTGCAAAATGTAGTTACATAGATTTCCGTATTACTGTTCTTCAAATGTACAGACTCACACATTCTTCAAACAGGAATAACAAACTAAACCAAATCTATCACTTGCCTTCGGTAAGGCAATGATAAAGAGCATGATAATCTAATTAATGACTATTAATTAATCATATTAATCGCAAAATCTCTTGATGATGATATCCACTCATTCTCAGACAGATACACAGAGTGGAGAGAAGAATTGCAAAGAAAATGAAAGAATTGTAATTTGCGAGTTCGTTTAATCAGGTTCAAACAATGGATTCCATGAGTTCTTAGCATAATAAATTGCACGTAAAACTAAAGCGACATCTATAATTTGTATGTCACGGGTGATTGCATACTTTTTCAGTGCACTTCGCCAAGAATATTTTTACTACTTTTGTCAGAAGGTTCAACAGTTGTTGAAGTGGACAATAAACGAGACAGATTAAAACATATCATCCAGTCCAAACGATTCCAAAAATCACTTAAGTTCTGCCAAAACCAGGCAGGCGGTCTTTTCTCCTTTTTTTATTTTAATCAATATTATCTGTGTTGGTTGGTCAGCATCTGACCTACCTTGATTAGCAAAATCAACAAGCAACTACCTGATTATGCAGACGATAGAAAGATTCAATGTTCAATCATCCATAACATTCCCCAGATTTGTAATCGATTTCCATTATCTTCCAGGTCATTTGTCAGTGATACAAATCCTTGTGGGTTTTACTTGTTTTTAATACAGGTAGCTGTTCAAAGTTCAGTTCTCACCTCACACTCAGATCCATCAGAAATATCGATAATTAGCGAGGGTCTCTCCAATGTTCTCTGCTCTTTCTCCACTGGAAATTGCGAATTATTTGATGTTCGATTTGAAGGTATGTGTCAGTGTGCAACTCCAATCCTTTTTCAAATCTTTGGAAAACAGAGAACATTCATTTCACTCATCAGTATATCAAGTCCTGTCACCATATGACTCCTGTCCTCGCGAGGTCATGAGGTGGCGTCCACGTGAGGTCTCGAATATAAAATTCTCATCACTGCGTTCGACACCTTCAATCATCATAAAATCCGCTCAACACCAGGATCCAGCTCTTTTCACAAATTGCTGTTAATTTTCGTTTTTCAAATCCATATCCCTTTCTCCCATCTCCATTCTGACACTCTCTCCGTGTCTCACCATCTGTATTAATTGTGCCATTTTTTTCTGATTCTCTCTCATATACGCTTTTCCTATTGCTCGCAGACTCACTTCATACGACGGTGCTGATGTCTGCCATTCAGCTCATCAAGTACCTGATGGATATATGAAATTTTCATCCCTCCATTTCCATTTCCCTTTTATTGGACACAAAAATATCTATGATTTCTTCCTTTCCATCTCAAGGATTGAATATTGGAAGAGATTGTGTCATATTCAATTTCAGCGAGGAAGCTTCAGATCAGGACAGCTCTCTACATGATAACATGTTGAATCTTTCACCTCTGCATTTTCGTTTGTTATTTGGTACTTGCTTTCTCCCTACTCCCAAACTTTAAGAAAACATCATCAATATCAGTGTCATCATTCGATAGGGAAATGTCTCCACAAGATACTCAACAACAAGAGGATATTTCCTCATAGAATTGGTTGGGTAGTTTGGTTTTGTACTAGTGAAAATATAGAATAATGGGTGTCAACTTTAATGAAGTTTTCAAGATTCTTAGCTGAAATGACAGGCTACATGTGGAGAGTGTGTGGGACAGGCTCGTGCCGTCGGGCATAGTCTTACTAGAAGGCGTTATGCATTTCAGGCAGAGATAAGGAGAAATAGTTTCTCTCATAGGCTCGCGATTCTGTCGAATTCTTCACTGCAGAAGGCTGCTTCGATTGAGTCATCAAGTGTATTCAAAGCTGGGATAGACAGACTTTTAATCAGGAAAAGAATCGAGGGCTTTTGGAATAGGGCAATAAAGTGATTTTGTGGATGTTTCGATAAAACACAATCTCACTGAATGGTGGAACAGTCTAGACAGACCGAGTGACCTTATTCTGCTCCTACATCTTATGATTGTAAGAAGCCGATTTTGGTGAAAGTCAGGAAAATAACAGATTTTGGACACAATGAACCTTAATACAGATCCTGTTCTCATCAACACGAGCTGGGGTATTAGAATCTGAATAGTCACTATCATGACTTTCCTCCACTGATTTTCCTTACGTCTCCATTAACTCCTGGTTGCTCCAGGAATTGCCGTGTAGTAACCTGCTATGCAGTCTCACCAGGCTTCTCGTTGAAAGGAAATTCGGATTTTCTCGAAGATGTTTTGCCTTGCGCTCATCAGGCCATTTCGCACGAACATAAACTGAGTTGGGAAAATCACGTTTATTCTGCATGACAGCCGATCAGGGATTAGTTAGTTCATGGTCACTGATTAATCTGGGTGCGCCTGTCGAAAATAAAATTATTGATGCGGAATGACACCAAAGGTTACGTTTAAACTAAGAGCTGTGTACCTCATTTATCAGTACACGCCTGTGGGAAACGCAACCAAGGATGCAGATTGTGATTTATATATCAGGCTTAATGCATTTAAACTGGACAATGTGAATCTGACAGATCAGCGTCTTCCTTTGACAATACATGCATTGGTCCAAATTGCCAGTTAGCTGCCAGGAGTTTGATGAACTTTAAATTCATCTGTGAGAATCTTCGGAAATGCACCCATTGAAGTTATTTGACAATCAACTGCAAGGATTCGTGAAATTTAAACTTTGCAATAGAAACCTGGTTTATCTGAGATATAGACCATACTTTGTTGATGTGGGTCAGAAGATGGAAACTGGGATCTATTCCCGTCAATTCTCCCAGAGGCGCTGAGGTGAGTTAAACTGTTTGTTAATCATATTTAACTTCTCTACATATGATATTTCCTTTTGAATCCCGAACTGTTTTCGGTGCCATTTCCCATTGAAGAGCCTGTTGCTCAGAGTCAGCGTAATTATTTCACTAAAATTACTATTCAACAGCACCCATTTCTCTCAATTTTTATAAGAATAGACATCAGGGAACGTTGTGATTAACGTAGAAATTTCAGATCAAAATTCAGCAAAGTATGTGGAAATATAATTTACCTCTCCTCAACTCAGTCCTGAGCTCTCTGTGCCTTTACAGGGTGAGTGCACTGTGAAACCAATATGTTAGAAGTTCCAGAGCTGAGGAATATCTACATAAGGATATGGCAAATATTTGTAGATACACACTGAGTATTTACAGGACTGTTTTTATTCTGAATTCTTAAGTGACCCCAGAGGATCATATAATCCGAGAGTGCTGTAACAGGCCATTCAACCCATCATGAGCACGCCAAACCTCTGCAGAGCATCATACGTACAGAAGAAGCAAGTTGGTAGTAGTGGGATTCGAACCCACGTCTCTGAAAAGACTGGAACTTAAATCCAGCGCCTTAGACTGCTCGGCCATACTACCACTGCAGCAAGATGGCAGCATCTTGGGTTTTGTGAACGCTGACTGCACCGAGCTGCTTGAAGAACATTGTCTGGTACATCATGTATAAAAGCACGTGTACTCTTCAGACGGCTCGCTGGTTTTGTGGCATGGAAGCTGCCACTGTCAAGACATTGTTCTGAACAATAATGGATTATCTGCATTACATTCTGATCCCATATGTTCCATTTGACTTGATTCTGCTTCTGAACACTTTCACCGTCAGACACATTTTGACAGCTAGTTGAGCCCACAGGAGACTCCAGGCCCACAGAAGTGGGGAGACTCACACAGATCCATAAATGGATTGTCGAAGAAATCTGTCATTTTACTCTTTGTGCTCTCTGCTAATTTTATATTTTTTCTTGTCCACTTTAGTGACGTATTCACTGTGGAAGTGAATGCATTTAGTCAGTGATGTATCATTTAGGATACCTAGCCTTGTAAATAAAATAGTTTTCATGCTGTAGGTTTTGAGCTGCTGCACTAACACTCTTATTTATGCTGTGACACAGTCTCTGTTCCGAAATCAATTAAAAAATATGCTGAAATATCCCTTCACCATTCTCATAACACATGTTCGTGGGCGGCATGGTAGCACAGTGGCTCGCACTGCTGCTTCACAGCGCCAGAGACCCGGGTTCAATCCCCCCCCCCTCAGACGACTGACTGTGTGGAGTTTGCACATTCTCCCCGTGTCTGCGTAGGGTGCTCCGGTTTCCTCTCATAGTTCAACGATATGCAGGTCAAGTGAATTGCCCGTTGTGTTAGGTATGGGGTAAATGTAGGGGCGTGGGTGGGTGCGGACTTGTTGGGCTGAAGGGCTTGTTTCCACACTGTAATGTAATCTAATCTAAGGTTCGATAAGGAGATGAGCTATAAAAGGCCGATAAAAAATGGACTGAGTCTCACTTGATTTTATGAATGGACAGATCTCCTGTGTAAATCAGATTCGGAGAGAATTCAGTCATTTCCCCACGACACTCAGTTGCACTTCTATGCTGTCCAGAAACTCCAGGCGTTTTCATTGATCCAACGTTATACTGAATTAATAATATTTACTTTTTTGATTTCACATGTTGTTAATCCAATGTATTCATTTGCCTGGATGAGTGCATCTTCAGTAACACTCGAGAAACTGAAAACCAAAACCAAGAAGTATCTGTTGTAGGCAGAAATGTCAAAGAGGAATCGTAAGCCCCGTTTTCCTTCACTCATTCTGTGCTCTATTAACACGTATGTTAGAGGCCAGAAACTACCCCAAAGCTGTTGTATTGGGGTGCGGTTTTCCTCTTACTTGGGGGCCAGTATAGTCAATAATGTTCTGGGTTCCCAAGTGAAATACAACATTTTATTTCCATCCGCCTTACAGTAGTTGATGCAACATTGGTACCCATTGTTAGACACATTCCCCTAATGTGAACATTCATACCAATAAAAATGCAGTCAATAATGGACATCTCTATGAACAGCCCCAGGCGCAACCAAATTGAAATGATACCTGCCAGATAACTCCCCAACAGCGCTTGGGACCGACAAAGCTTCTGACAGCCTTAATTCTGCCCAGCTGCGTTGCATTATTTACCAATAAAGTACATTGCTGTTTCTCACAAAGAACTCTTCCAGCTTCTGTACAAATTTGAGAATGGCCGATTGGGAAAGATATTAATTTCAATCAATTTTTATCAAGTTTTTTTTCAAATAAACTATAATATAAACTTCTTGTTGAATTGAGAATAGCCCCTCTCTCTCTGTGTCTTCAGGCTGAGATCAAACAACAACCACTCTCAAACGCAACTGGAGTTAACGACCTCTGCTACTTACAGTCATAGAGTCATAGAATTCTTATAATGTGGAAGCAGGTCATTCGGTCCAACAAGTCCACACCAACTCTCCGAAGACTATCGCACCGAGTCCTATTCCCCTGCAATCTTATCCGTTTTTACTTGGAGGAAGATGGCGTGATATGTACGGAGGTGGTTGCGTTGTTAGGGTGGAGGATGAGGATCGGGGGCTTCTGTCCTTGTTGCGCTTGGAGGAATGGTTTTCGACAGCGGGGGTGCGGGAGTGGATGAGATGTACTGGAGGGCATCATCAATCACGTGGGAGGGGAAATTGCCCACTTGAAAGAAAGAGGCCATTTGGTGTGTTCTGTGATGGGACTGGTCGTTGTGTGATCAGATGCGGCGGAGGTGGAGGAATTGGGAATAAGGGATAGCATCTTTACAGGAGGCAGGATGGGAGGAGCCGTAGTCCAGATAGTTGTAGGTGGTGGGTTTGTACAAGATGTCAGTGTTATGTCGGTCACTGTTAATGGAGATGGATGTCCAGGAAGGGGAGGAAAGTGCCTGAGATGATCCAGGTAAATTTTAGGTCGAATGTGTTTTGAAGTTGATGAACTTCCAACCTCCTCTCCGAGCACGAGGAGGCGCTGATGCAGTCATCACAGTATTAGAGGAAGACGTGGGGAATGGTGCCAGGCTAACTCCGTCAGGTGGATTGTTCAACATAACCCACAAAGATACAAGCGTTGCTGGGACCATTGCGGGTGCCCATAGCTATCACCTTCGTCTGGAGAAAGTTGGAGGATTCAAAGGAGAAATTATTAAGAGTAAGGACCATTTCAGCCAAACGCATGAACGTGTCAGTGTAAAGGTACTGGTGGGGACGGAGGGAGAGGAAGAAACGAAGGGCTTGGAGACCCTGGTCATGGCAAATTGTTGTCTGTGGAGACTGAACGTCCATGGTGAACATGAGGCGTTTGGAGCCAGGGAAACGAAAGTCGTGGTGGAGATCGTGTGCGTGTTTGGTGTCCTGAACATATGTGGAGAGATCCGAGCCTGGGGGCATAGAACAGTATCGAGGTATGTGCAGATGAGTTTGGTGGGGCAGGTGTAGGCCAAGACGATGCCTCAGCCGGAGTCATCAAGCTTGTAGATCTTGGGTAGGAGATAGTCCAGGCAGTTGGGCATTTCCCATACAATGGTAATATGGCCGATGATCTTGGTGTCAGACTTTATCACGGTCGGTTTTAGCAACAAGTCGGACAGATTCCCTTAATATTTTAAAATAACACGTTTATGAGCTGAACAAAGTTATTTATACTATGATGCAAAGATGAATGACAAACGGGTTGAAAATTGCAGTTATGTGCATTGATATTCCCATTTCTGAAAACACTGAGAAGCACACAAAAACAGAGACTCACACTCAAATACGGACACACAGTCTTAGTCAAACTCACACAGACACACAAATAAACACGCACACAAACACATGTGCATGAAACCACACGCACACAAACACACTCGCAGACACATGCAGAGAGAGACACACACACACATTCACATGCAAACATACTCAAAGCACACTCACAGATACACCCAAGCACATAGACATATTAAAATATATACACAAACACAAAAATACAAATACAAACAGACATAAACACACAAACGCACGCACACACAAATTTATACATGCCATAGGAAGTATGAAATTTGAGCAGTATTATGCGATTTGGCCCAATCGACACCACTCTGCTATTCAATCGTGGCTCCCATCTTTTTCATCCTAATCTGCCTTCTCCTTGCATGAACGTGTGCGTGTATGCACGTGCATGTGCATGAATGTGTGTGGGCATGCGAGTGTATGTCTACTGGCTTCAGATAATATTGCCAAGGAGGGCTGTGTTTCGGAATGGAGGATTTTGATCAGCGGTTTTCCTCAGGGATCTGTGCTGGATCCATTATTGTTTGTCATTCAATAAATGATACAGATGAGAATTTAGAAGGCGCCGTTATTTGGTTTGCACATGAGACGAAGATTGGTTATATTGTGAACAGAGAAGATTACACAGAGAGCTTAATCAATTAAATCAATGAACCTTACGGTTGAATAGCATGGAATTAGGAAAATCGACGTTTTGGTCTAAAGCCCTTCATCAGGAAGAGAGTCAGAGTCCCTGCAGGGTGGAGAGATATCTCTCCACCCTGCAGGCACTCTGGCTCTATTCCCAATGAAAGGCTTTTGCCCGAAATGGCGATTTTCCTGCTCCTCGGATGCTGCCTGAACTGCTGTGCTTTTCCAGCACGACTCTAATCTGGAATCTGGTTCCCAGTATCTGCAGTCCTTGTTTTTACCCAGCATGGAAACAGGCCAAATATTCCATGCAACCAGGCATTGTGAATTAATCTAATCCTATTTTCCAGCATTTGTTCCATATCGTCTGAATCATTCCTATTTAGCAACCTATCCAGATGCCCTATTTAAACTTCGTCACTACACCAGACTTCAACACATCCCCTGGCAGCTCAATCAATTCACGCACCACGTTCTATGTGAGAAGGTTCTCTGTTATGTTTTTTTGAAATCTGTCCTTTCTCACCTGAAAACTCGGCAATCTAGTTTTGGGCTCCCGAACCCTTGGGAAAAATATATTGACTGCTCATCCTATTCATGCCCCTCTCGAAGGTTCAATTTGACGCTAATAAACACGAATGGCTGTGCTTTCAATCATCCCGGACCTAAATTCTCCAAGTGAATACCGACACCTCTTCCTTCTCCATCAACTCACAATTCTAAAACATTTTAAATCAACTTGTTCAGACATGTTATGAAACGCCTCTTTGAGATTTGGATCTGGGCCTTTAGGCCCAGAGGTAGGACACTACCACCACATACCAACAGCCCATAAAGCTACAAAGTAATATTTCTGTGTATTTGTTCAGCAACCTGTTCTATCATACTGTGACCGACCTCCGTGACATTGAGCCCAGAGGTCTGGGCACCACCACAACTTCCAGATCTATAGCTCAATGGCAGGGGCGCTGCACATTACACAAGATCTTAAATATGCCCAAACCTTGTGTCACATTTTAAGGAAATCTGTAAGCTCAGTTTGGATTTTTCAAAATCTGATTGATTTTACTTAACTACACAGGTGACATGTTTCATTATTAAACAAATGCAAGGGATTCGCGTCAACTGTAGGATGTTGCACATGCTCTGCCACCAAGATAAACTATGAACGTCGTTAATTGCTTGGTTACGATTTTCAACCTAAATAGATATTAACTGTATTCTGCAATATTAAGTAAACTAAATCCGGCCGTCTCACTCTGCGCTCAGAAGGATCTCGAATAAATATTAGTACTAAGCACCGGTGACGAAGATCGAATATAATTTCTGGCCCCAAATGCCACTCACAATTTCTGGCTTTAACGTGTATCTCCCCTCTGCCCAAAACCGTTAAGTGATACAAAGCAGCTGATTATTTACAGCCTCTCCTCCCTATTGTCGTCCACAACCCTCCCCGGCCCCTTACTGTCCCACAAGGCAACCCATGCTCAGGCCCTTTTTGAAAAGCCAGGTCAGAATTTGTAGGTGTCCTGGAGAGGGTTATGGGGTCTGTTGAAACGGAAAGGGGAAGCGGAGAGAGCAGTATTAGCAGTAACGGCATGGATCTTTGCATGTGCCTTTTCCCATGGGTGGAGAATTTCAAGACAAGGGATACATAATAATATGAAAGATTTTTTTTTGTAAATGCTTAAGGTAAATGCTTATGTAGAGACATGAAGGTGTGCAACATGGAAAGCCACCTTTCATTCCTAATCTTTTATGCCAACCAGAAATCCTAAACTAATCTAGTCACATTTCCCAGGATTTGGCACATGTCCGTCTAAACACTATTAATTCATATGCACATCAGTTTCCTTTTAAATATCGTGTTGTACCAGCCTCCACCACTTCTTCTGACAGCTCATTCGATACATGCAAGACCCGCTGTCTGAATAAACTTATCTCTTAGATAACTTTTACAATTTTATCTCTTATCATTAACCAAGGCTGTCGAGGTTTGGGCTTTCTGAACATGAGCATATTGCTCTCTAAGGGATTCGATACAACGAAAGTCCTCACAGTCATCTTCGCACCGTGTGTGTGTGTGTGTTTAGGGTGGGGGCAGTGTACGCCATCACAGAGTGACAACAAGAAAAAGCTCGGGAGGTCTGGCACCACCTGTGGTGAGAAATGAAAATAAACATTTAGGGTCGCGTGACTCTTACTCGCATCTCGTGTCAGAGGGATATTGCTTCACTTTAAACATCGCAGAGACGGCCAGACGAACCCCAGTCAGAGCCACACGATAAGACTCTGGCATGAATACAGACATGGAAAATCTGTCAGTATTTCTCTTGCTCCATGTGAGGTCGTTAATATTTCACTCGCTGTGTCTGGTGTGTATAAATATTTCAGTCTCTCCTTGAGGATTGTGTCAGCATTGCAATTGCTTACAGTCGTAAGTGTGTCAGGATTTTTGTGTCGATTCTGACGAGTACAATTTCAATATTTGCACACACAACACCTGGAAACATTGTCAAGTGCGTGGAGGATAATGTGGAATTCGAACAGGTCAGTGACACACACGTACAGGCACCACACACACATATACATGCACACACACACACGGTTGGCGTGGAGAGGATAGTTGATGTACTGAGGCCGTCAGAGTGGAAAATGTTCATGTGAAAAAATGTCTGCAATGTGGAAAAGATTTCCCTTTTGGCAGTGTTCCAGGCACACAGTTTATATGTTAAAGAGTCGTTCCCTTGCAATTATATCCCAGCAACCCCACGTCAGCTATTGTGAAAGGAGATGAGATGAATTTTATTGCAATTACTGTAACTTGCAATGTTCAGTGAGGTAAACTTACAATAATAGCGTGGAATTCCAGGACAGCGAAAGTGCACAGGTTTGTGACAGATGAGGATCAATGCAGAGCAGTGAGAGGTGACGCACTGTAGTAGGAAGAATATTGAAAGATAATACAAAATAGGCTGCATATTTATGAAAGGACTGCAGGAGCAGAAGGTGCTGGGTGTATATGATTCCATATTATTGAAGTTAGGGAAAGTGGGGACAGCAGTAAATTTCGCAGATTCGTTTCAGAATCTGAGCTGTTCGCAGGAGAATATGTTGGAGGGATCAACTTTGCTGGCGTCTTGGTATGTGCTGGAGGCGATGTGTTGTGAGCCCACCATCCTGCCCACCCCGACCGTAAAAAAACCATTTTTGCAGCTCGACACAAAAGGGAGATGGCATCACGGATCCGGCTTCTGTGTTCTGCCAGTGGGAAATGGAACTGACAGTGAGTTTAAAGTGAGACTTATACTTCACAAAACATTGCTCATTACTCGGTTGGGGGAACGTGGATATTTCAGAATCCCCACACAAGTGGTCCCCATCTTTCCAGCTTGTGCCAGATTCCTCCCCAAATGGCCGGGGAAAGGGGTTGAGGGAACGGATATCGGGCACTCCACTACTCGGCGTGTCCCTTTCTGTTGTATTACAGGCTGTTTCTTCTGAAATTGGAGAAACGGAGGTAGGGAGTGAGGGTGGGAGTTGGTGTTCCTGTTGCTGGTGCTAATGAAGGTGAGTGGGAAATGGTAAGGTGCCCGGAGTGATTCAGCTGACAGTATTTCATTAATGCAATTGTCAGTTTGTGGGTTTTTTGGAGGTGAGAGAGGGAGCCTGAAGGTTCCTGCATGCAGTAGTGAAAGTGGTGGAGCATGATCATTATTCGTGTGTCGGTGCTATAACAGATACGCAGTGAGTGCGAGGGAGCAGTGAGAATACGGTGACACTTATCCTGGCAGAGTGGAGAAGTTTCTGGATACGTGTCCTGTATTGCTGGAGATTTTCTCAGACCACAGACACTGCACTGAGCTGAAT
This sequence comes from Chiloscyllium plagiosum, assembly GCF_037043375.1. NCBI lineage: Eukaryota > Metazoa > Chordata > Chondrichthyes > Orectolobiformes > Hemiscylliidae > Chiloscyllium > Chiloscyllium plagiosum. The sequence goes on along the minus strand of NW_028270179.1, from coordinate 5,130,661 downwards.
GGTGAGCTGCCACCGTGCTCGGTAGTTCTGTTCGAGATGCCCCCTCTGCAAAATAATTCTCATCTTCTGTAATTGCCCTTACACCGGGAGCAGTGCACCTGTAGACAAATCGTGGTGCAATTGCTCTTTATCTGTCATGCTCCTGTAGGGCAGCTCCGAACTGAGAAAGCTCAACCGTGCGTCCATTTGCCTTTTAAAGATAGCTATACTCCCGGGGATCACAGAATATCTGTGGGCATCCGGGCGATGGTGAGTAGCCCCAATCATGATGGGTGGGAGAATTGGGCTGGCACTGAATGAGAGGGACATCTTCGAGTAGGGAATAGTTAATGAGGTGAGTTCGATAAGAAGACACAAGGAAACTAGCTCGGCCTTGTGCTAATTATTCTTCTGTTACATTCAATGGAAATGACACTGAGACAAAATATTGTCAGATTGAGCCCTGTGACGCGACAAGTCTGCTGAGCCCACTCCAAGTTACAAAACTGCTGAACAAATGTTCACCCAAATCTCTCCATCATTTAGACTCACACAATAATCCATTCAACCATTATTCCTGGAAATACTGGCCCGTGTTGCAAGATGCTATCAGAATATTTTCATTTCATTATTCCTTAAACTGTAAACACATCCTTTTATGAGATTCTCTCTCAGTCTCCCCCTTTCTATCTAGAAGCCAAATCCCTCCAATTTCTTGGTAATTGAACTAATTTCCCGGATATCTCACTCTGGCAGTGATTTTTCACACCCACAATACCCCTTATCATAACCCAATGGAGAAACGGAGCTGGAAATGGTTGGGAGAAGCACATCCTGCCAAGAACAGCAAGGGCTGCAACTTTTCACAAGCTGGACACTGGTGTAACGCAGCGTTACCAAGCAATGCTTTGGTGTATTCCACACAGCTCCACATGGTGGAGGGAAATCTCGTCTGGTTTAAGGATCAATGCACTGGTGTCGTCTACATAACATCCTGCGCAAGAGAGACACTTAATCATGTCTTATCGATCAATGTAACGCGGTGATGTTTCACAATTCCCCATGATGGTCAGATATTTATTCCGGGTTGGTGTATAAATGCACTACTCTCATCAGCACAGCGTTACACTCTGGAATCTTACCATGCTGTTTTGCGCAGGACACTAGCCTGGTATCCACAGAGCTCCATGTAGAACAGATAACCAATCTGGTTTAAGGTGCCTGGGATGGTTCTATGAGGTGGTTTGAGACTGTGATATAACTTATCATTTCAGATGATTTGGCAATGTCTTTATTTCATACTCTCATTCTTCTGATTGGACCTCCAAATTCTGAAACCTCCAGCGAGTCCCACCCCCCGTCTACACCCATATTTCTGGAACTTATTGTCAATTCACTGATTGTCAGGTTTTAATATTAATAACTGGCTTGTATATTTCTCTATCCTTTGGTGTTGCTCGCCATGGACCATCGGATTCCATTGTGAAGAATCTCAGAAACAATAAGAGAAAAGCGTAGACTGCCCTTCGTGCACGTCCCAGTGTGGTGTGTGTTGTCCTTGTTTGATATGGGGCTGTCAGCATCTGTGAGCCACGCCACTGAAACTTGTTCTCTGCCTTTTCAGTGAACGCCTGTGTGTGCCACACTCTGCATATCATGTCTTCAGTTACGTCAGACATTCTCTTGAATGTTAATGATTGAGACTAATCTTTCAATCTGGAAGTGAGAGGCGATTGACATAATTATTGGATTGGAGACTTAAGTGGAAATGTTGGGATTGTTTTCTGGAGGTTGTGTTCTAAGCTGCTGTGGACAGTGAGAAGACTAGAGGCTTTGGTGATCCATTCTGGAGTAGTCATGTTGACTGTAGTTACATCATCTTGTTCTGCATCATATCCAGAGGTGCGGAGAGGGGAAGCTCAGTAAAATTGGATGAAGAGTCATACACAGATGTTTTTGATTGAGGGAGCAGTGTTGAATAGCCCACTGATGTAAATGATTCATACACATCTGTTTGCAATAAGCCAATTTATTTTCTTTCCCATTGTACCATACTGATCAGGAGTGAGTCGCCATTTCTGCTACTGTGTAACAGACTGAAGAGACTGAATGGATTCCTCCTGTCCCACTCTTACAGGCTCCGGAAGCTGAATGGCCTCTACCTCGCCCTGTGTAACAGGCCTCAGACATTACGTGACACAGCAGCCCGTGGATTGTGAGCATGTTTCAAACCATATGTGTTGGAATTCCCTCCCTTCCCATTTCCTGAAACAAAAACAACACAATGTACTCCAGGTACCCTCTCAGCTACAGCTCATAATGTTGCGGTACCACTTCTCTATGTTTTTAATGATTTCATTTTGCAAAATGTGCCAACAATTCAGCTTTCATTTTTTTCAAGAGATAATAGTCAAATGTGGGGTGAATGGACTCCTGCTTTCTATCGATAAGAGGTAGAAGGGAGAGATTGCCTTCCTCCTGTACCAACGAAGCAGTCTCAAAGCTCTTAATGGTGTCTCAAGGTTATTAAAGGGTTTGATAACAGGGCACTGAACAATTGGAGTAACATTACACAGTATCAATGAGCAATACGTTTTGTTATCCTGGGTTATGATCTGTAAAAACTTCCCACCACATTTTATGTCGCTGTTCAGTTACTTTATCCCTGTCTCTTTTTATAAACAAGGTGGAACAAAAAAAAAACCTTCGCAGTGTTCTGACATGACACGGAAGAAAGAGTAAAAAAGATTGAAATATTAGTTGGTCCATCCATTTGCAATCCTCATCTATCCATCCTAACCGAGTAAATGCTCTATTTCATTGTGATATGAAAAGTAATAGTAGGAACAAGTTAACTGAATATGTTTGTTTAGTGACTGTGATTAATAACTGTCTCCTTGGATTCAAATGTTCCCACTGGAGGGTTTCCAGTTTCAATGATAAATGACCTTCGTTCAATGTGTTATCCCATAATATTAGCGGCAGCAGCATCGGCAGCACTGACAGGCATCAACACCTCTAGACAGAGGCGGAGTAGAAATAAGAATCTGAGAACAACAGATTGGAATGTCCAAACGATAGACCAGAATCTGAGGACAATAGACTGGAATACTGCGAAAATGGACAGGAGTTTATCCTATTATGTTTTGCATCTCTCCAAATATTTTTGTTGGTTGTCAGTTTCATCTCGTATCGACACTATTCTTTACATTATTCAATATTTTTATTATCCGATCATGGCTATTGTTGGTATCCCTGGTAAGTCTCACTGTCCAGTTATTATTTCTGTAAACCATGTACGACAGTATGCTGTGCTTTTCATATACTTTGCTCTCTTTGACCGTGTCATTATTCGTTTTGAGACAATGTATGTAGATGTTCACTCCAGAAACTGCTTCTAACTGCGTAAGTCCATCCAGTCTCTTCATCTTTGTTTCTGGCAGTGTCCCTCGTTGGTCTTTGAATTGACCTAGTTAGTTTCAGCTGTGAATCATCTACCCTTATTTTTAAAATATTGGCAGCATGAAGATCACTTCCTCTGCTCTTGTTACATAATCCATTTTCATCCTCTGATTGCTTCCCATCCCTGACTAATATCTGAGGCTGAACCAGATGAATTAAAGCAATATTTATCCCACTGCCCATGAGCTGATCTCTGACACCAGAACCTGACCGTTCCTATAATTAACAATTAAAACTTCCAGAATATTCTTCACTGGATTATCCAAACTGCTATATCAGTCTTGGGCTATGAAATGAAGCCTGAATGATGTCAATATACTGCTGCTGACACTCCCAGCTTCAAACCTGCAGGATTAAATCATACTCTGGATCTTGCATCCAAACTCACACGAAAATCGCATTCATTCGTCATTCATGTGTGCACTGATCTATGTTGTTATTGGGAATGGCAATGCCTTTATTTTAATATTCTCAAGCACATCATCAGATCCGTGTAAGAAACATCTCTCAATGTCTCTCTCTGTCAATTACCACAAAACACTGCAAATGGTTAATACTTACCTTTCCTCCATGTGTGCTCTCTGTCAAACAATTATTTTCACATCTGAAACCCCATCCACCTTCTTCCTGACACACACACACACACATAACACCCTCTACCACTTGATTTGGACTGATGCACCGCAGATACAGAGATTGCGTCATTTACTGTCACTCGCAGCTTCGACTGGACATTTCACGCTGTCAAACACGAATCCCGTGCATGTATGATACTAATATAATGATAAAGGTTTGCAGTCGTCCCCATCCTGGGCAGATAGTTCAGTTTACCAGCATAGCCTGCACAGCACAGCAAAGCACAAAGTACACTGGCATCGTCTGCACAGCTCTATGCCCTTGTCTGTCATGTTCTCCCATTTTATGATGTCTGGGCTGGTACTGTGAGGCAGATTCAGAATTTGATGTCAGGAACCATTCCAGCTGGTCGAACAATGTCTTTATTCAACATTCTCATTCTTGAAATTTTGACCTTCCAAGGTCACACTCCTCCACTTAGATCCAAAGCTCCCACCCCAACCCCCCCCCCCCACCCATTTTTTTCCACAATACTTCCACAATATGGTCTCAGTTAATTAATTGTCTGTTGTTATCTTTAATGTGAACCTCTCTGTCCCTCTGTATTATTGCGTTGCCTTGGATTTTTGGCCCCCATGTGTATCGAGTGCCGACATTGTAATGTTCAGAAACAATACAGTGTGTCGAGCTGTTGTTCATTTCTTGGTGTGTCTCATGTAGTGCTCCGTGTTTGACAGGAGCATGTGGTTGACACATATCTTTAAAACCTGGTCTGTGCCTGTCTCCTGAAAGCCTGTGTTTGTCCCTCTCAGCTGAGCATGTGATCAGTAACACAATTATCCCCTTCAGTATTATTGTAAAGGAACAGACTGATTTCTCCCAAGTGTCTGCTTCCTGTTTGATAACCATTCTTCCTCCCTTCTTGTGTAGCACATTCGAAGGACTGAATAAAAACAAGTAACGTCAGTCGGCAATTCAGCTCCTTGGCTGTGTTCCACCATTTAATAATACCATGGCTGATGTTATCTCGGTCTCTGTTCCGCTTTCCTGTCTGCTCTCCATCCCCTTCATTTGCTCAATGCTCCTGCATTCAAAGCATTCTGGACAGTGAAGTAAGTTCTGCTCCTCGCGTTAAAAATTAGTGCTGACCTTATCCTAAAACTGTGATCTCTTGTTCGAAACTGCTTCACGTGTGGGAATATTGACTCCACATCGACATTGGCCATCACCATTAACATCTTACAGACCTCAGTGAGATCTCCTCCCATTCTGCCTTCTTACAATAAGCTCCTATCTCTGGATTAAATCTCGTGAAGCTCTTCTGAACTGCCTGCAAAGCAACTACATCTCGCCTCAAGTCAGGGCACCAAAACAGTGCTCCAGTTGCAGTGTCAATAATGCTTTGCATAGTTGCAGCAACACATCTCTATTTGTATATGCGATCATTTTAGAAATAACTGCTTGAATTGTACTTGGCTTTTTAATTATTTGCTGTACTGGCCTGCTAGTTTAATTTCGATATTCACGAGGACACCTACATACCTCTGCACTAAGCAAACTGCGTTTTCTCCCCATTTAGATAATAGGGTGCCTTTCTGTTACTCTAACTAATATAAATAACCATATATTTATCCACCTTAAATTTCATATGCCAAATGTTGGAGTCATTCAACTAACTTATCCATGTCCATTTGTATATTTCTTACATGATTAGATTACATTATAGTGTGGAAACAGGCCCTTCGGCCCAACAAATCCACACCGACCCGCCGAAGCGCAACCCACCCATACATTTAAACCCTTACCTATCACTACGGGCAATTTAGCATGGCCAATTCACCTGAGCTGCATATCTTTGGACTGTGGGAGGACACCGGAGCACCCGGAGGAAACCCACGCAGACACGGGGAGAATGTGCAAACTCCACACAGACTGTCGCCTCAGGCGGGAATTGAACCCGGGTCTCTGGCGCTGTGAGGCAGCACTGCTAACCACTGTGCCACCGTGCCGCCCTAATCTTCATTTAACTTACTTTTCTACCACATTATTCGCTATAGCGATTTCTATCCCCTGAACCAAGGAATGATATAGAAAACAAATACTTCTGATCGGAGGACCGAACTTTTTGACACCCGATATGTTGTTTTTTTGCCAAGGACCAAATGATACATTTATTCCATTTCTCTGTACGTGATTTATTCGTCAATTCTCTATCGAAGCAAATAGATTACTGCTGACCTAATGTGCTATTGTGTTATGGATTACTCTTAAATAATCTGCAATAACCTAATAATGCCTTCTGAAGGACCACATATATTACATCTCCATGATAGCCATTATCCACCTTGCTTGTCACATCTTTAACGATCACGAGCTTCATAAACGATGTTGGCTCGAATGGCTTGAGGTTTAACTTTGTAAATGTTCTGTTATTTACTCTTAAAGCCCAAGAGGTTACTCAATATTATATATTACCCAGTGAATTTTAGTATTCTAGGTTATTCTACATTCCCTTCCAATACCTGTGTTACGGACACATGGCATTAAAAGGTCTCCTCCGATTGTTGTGTAAGAGGCCTCAGTGAATGACTGAAATCGTTGGGTTCCTGGTTACAAACTCGTTCGTCTGAATGTCCTCCTGGCGTCCGATATTATCTTCTAGATGGCCTGCATGACATGTTCATACTTGAGTAGGAGGTTCACGATCTGCTCGTCCACTTTCTTTTTTTGTGTGTGGTGAGCTTGTAGAGAATAATTGCAGATTTGGAGGCAGGAAGTTAGAACTTGGTTCTCGTAAAATTGTAAAATGCTGGGGGTGGGAAAGTAATTGTCCGTTCTCTTTAAAGGTTGCTGAGGTTTTCTGTGCTCAGACATTTGAAATGAATGTTTGTGAGTAGCAGCTTGAAGGTTTGCCTGTACACAGAGAGCCCAAACTGAAACATTTGTTTCGAAATGCTGTACAGTTGGCAGGCCGAGCATCACTTTGTCTTTAATTGAGGAATGCGGGTTTTTGAAGTTAAACAATCAATTTGAGACAAGTACCCAGTTACGAGGGAACTAGGAAATTTCAATCTGACGGTTTTGACAACATAGGAGCAAGTGTATTGTAAGAAATGTTGATCCACCATCACGGGTAAAAAAAATGGCGCAGTTGGACAATGGCTGCAGAGAAAACTGCCTTCCTCCAGAACTAACGGCCCTCAGCTCTCTCAAGAGAATCACTGCCTTTCACATCCCCAACTATGCATTCGAGAAAGCACCTAAATAACAACGGGACCAAAGATTGAGAAGGCATTCCGGATAGAGTAAACGATGGAGAACGCATTCCTGAAGTTCGAATGGACAGAGAAGGCACAGGACATTCCAGAAGGCATATAATCTTGCTGTAATCTCGAGGGACTAAATCGTATTTCCTTTATACGAGTAGGACTTTTATTTATAAGATAAGGGTAGCATTTGACTTTTTTTAATTCAAAAATAGTTAATAGTTAGATGGGATTTATTCGGATTGATGTCAGTTAATTTAATTTGTTCACTTTGGAGTTACATAAAGTGTTACTTGTTGAGTTTATTATATTTAAGTATATAAATTGCTGAGAAGCGGGTTACACAACTTTTCACACTCTTTGTACCGATTAGAGCATGAGGTGTTTCTCTGTGGTTGTTTCAGTTCCCGGAAGTGGGGTGGGATCAACCTCCACTTTATGGGAGAATGGTGGCTCAATTTCAGGATTTGAACAGATTTGAACATTTTGAGGGAATCAAAGGTCCCAGCAGTTTTAACTGGACAAGTGTTAGATGTTTCTAAGTAAAACTTATGTGAACATTAGAAGACCTGTTTAGGTTCAGACACTTGTTGTTGGTTAAATCAAATGTGAGGAAATTCTTCTTAACATTGCCGAAGTGGTTCTGGACGTCGAAGATGCTTCGCAAATTTGACAAGACAGTTTAAAACGTCAGAAAACGGTTACACTTTTAGAATTAGCAAATAGGCTAAAATTGGGTTTATCTGGGGATAACAGGAAAGCTGTAATTGTAACAACATTTGACAAGCATTGTGTACATCAGAGAAAATGTTAACTGGAGTGGAGTTTGGAAAAATGAATTGCAAATGATGTGTTTGGAGTTAGAAGATAAAGAGAGGAAAAATGATCTGGCGGAAATGATGAACCTCGAACTTGAAGCAAATATACTTCACATGACAGAAGTAAAAGCACAGGAGTGAAATGACGATTAGCAAAAATAATGTCGCGAAAAACCTCGCAAGGATATATGCAAATGCGTCTGAATATTACCAATAGTCGATGGAAAAGATGTGTAAGCCTTTTTTTACTTTCCTTTGATAAACTCGTACTCATCTGAGCTGGCCAGAGAACATGTGGGTGTTTGCAGCGCTGTCAGAGGAGGTGACAGGAAATTATGAAGAAGTAAAAAACAATATTTGAGTGACTACGAATTTTATCAGAAGCATATAGACAACGGTTCAGAAAGATAAGAAAGGAGCAACGTCAGACTTTTTTTTTAGATTACTTACAGTGTGGAAACAGGCCCTTCAGCCCAACAAGTCCACACCGATCTGCCGAAAGGCAACCCACCCAAACCCATTCAGCTACATTTACCTCGTCACCGAACACTACGGTCAAATCAGCATGGCCAATTCGCCCAATCTGCACATTTTTGGACAGTGGGAGGAAACCGGAGCACCAGGAGGAAACTCACGCAGACACGGGGAGAACGTGCAAACCGCACACAGAGTCGCCTGAGGGCGGAGAATTGAACCCGGGTCTCTGGCGCTGTGTGGCAGCAGTGCTAACTAGTGTGCCACCATATATCAAATTTGAAAGAATAAAACAGAGCAACTTTGGTGGATGGATGAGAGCAATAGAGTTGGAAAAAGATATATGAGTCTTTGAGTAGCATTCTTCTGCTGGAAGTGTTGAGAAGCCTACTTGCCGAAGTGATAAGAACTCATACTAAGGAACAGGAAATTAAAACGACGAGAAGAGCTGCAGAGATTGTGGGCGAATAGGCATTAGTGTCGAAATCGAAATCTAACGTCTGACAGCAATTCCATTCCATTAGGAATAAAAATTGGGCGGCAAAGACATCTTTCAAAGAAAAGCAAAATCATATCACTCTGGGAACAGTTGGCTACATTTGACAAAAATGAAAGCAAACAGGATGGTAAAGAGTTGGAAGATCTCATGTTGTAACTGCAATACGGTGGCACACACAAAGTCACAGTGGTAGTGGTTTAAGAAAGACACAGGGAGCAACTAATATGGTAAAAGTGTCGAAAACAGTCATATTCGTTAAGGCGGCCAAGGTAGTCCCAAGAGAAGGCAAGAAGCTAGTCAAGGATTGGACAGTAAGATAGCGCCCGATATTTTCAAAGACTTCACCTGCGTACTTAAGATTTACTCAGGCAGAACAAGGGCTGTAGGAAAATAGTTTAAAATCTTGAGAGATATGGAAGCTATTTAGTCTCTAATAGCAAGAAATTAAAAGTATTTGCACTCCTTCTGAAACATTGCCGGAGAGAGTGGCAATCTGTTAAAAATAAATGGAGAGAGGGAAGTAGTGTTCCCCTGCTTAATATAAGTTAAATCTACACTGAGTGAGATTTAATGATAGTGCGATTGATGGAAACGTGGCTATTCCAGGAAGCCAGTTTATACTTGGAAATGATACAGCAGATTACGAGGCAAGGTGGGAGTGATGCCCACTGTTGTGGAAGACTAAAAAGAAAACCAGGGAACTGAGGAGTTACAAAAATAAAACACTAGATATTTTTCAGTCTGTTTGGCGACAAGATCTCACAACCATAAATTAAAACATGAACAGAGATCAAAAGAGAAAAATGAAGCAGTTAAATTCTCGTTAGCTGACATTCTGCTTAGATGATATGGTAAAGGAAAAGCAGGTAGAGGATCACGCAGAAGTGTTTGGTTCTGAAAGATGAACAGAGTTACAACCCAAAGAATAAAGACAATTAAGGAGCCATATCATAAAGTCTAATTGGAGAGGAATCATAGTGCATTCCAGAGTATTATGTTATCAAGGATAAAGCCTTCCAAAGGAAATGTAGATCTTAGCAGATTAGTGCAGATGAGAAATGAGCAAAGTTCACCAGATTGTGTTGATGTTAGACGCAAGACAGGAACTTTCATTGGTTCCTGTTTCATCACAGCGACGAACACTTCTTTTAAATAAATCAAACACTCAGAAAACCTCCTCTCGCCCCGTAATCTGTTAAAATATAAGTGACAGAGAGCTCCCAGTATGTACAAAAATACCATTTTATTATTTCTCTCGAAAAGGGAACACAAAGCAACAAGTATTCACAACTCTAATGCCCCCTTTCTCTTAACAGCTTATTACCTGCTTCCGACAATATAATATACTTTTCCAATAAAACATTTATTTTAATTACATCGACTTCATTTCAAAACCACAGAGCCGCTGTCATCTTCGGTGTCTCGTCTTCTGGCTGAATACCTCCTTTTTTCTTTCACTGCGAATATGTTTCACATGAAAAGTACATTTGATCGAGCTATTCCAGTGTCTTATGTCTCTCTGTCGCTGGCAGCTGTTCCATCTCATTCTCAAAATGCTGTCTTTCTTCTAACCCCAACATCAGATTGACTCATTGGTTCGATGTTTGCAAAAGAATAAATTCACACTCAATTGTTTTTTTTTTGTATCTGGACCATACTTTGAACTGATTGGTTAAATTAGAAGTATTGTCAAAACAGCAACTGACTCAGCAATCTTTTTCACAACTTATAGTTACATATTTTTAAATTTTCCAGTGCATGCTGACACTGCTCTTGTATGCTGTTAGAGGAAAACAGCATTCACTGTCTCTCTGAGGGACAGTATACGTGTCCAAATTCATAATACATCCCCAATTAAGAAAAACAAATGACCATCATAATGAAAGCTGGCTTCATTTTTAGTCTCTAACTCTTCATCCCATGACAATGAAATACAGAGTTCATTAATCAGGGTTCATAATAATTAATCACATGTATGTTTCTATATGTAATTGCAATCTGTTCAATGTTATCTATATTTGTCCGTTAAATCCACAATAACGCACCTGCATCTACTATAACATTTTTACGACCAATGTACAATTTGTGAATTAAAATTTGTAACCTAAAACTTCACCGAAATAGTCTTATACTTTGTCTTTAAATTATTCCAAGAATATAAGTGGTTTATGGTCTATGTACAGAACTGTCTCTGATAGATTGTTCATCACATAATTATTAATAAGTAGAATCGTCATTACCAAACTCAATAATCCTTTTTTTTGTAAGGTAGATATTTTCCTCTGGTGGGTGTTGAGTTTCCCTGACAATTAACCAATTGGCTGTTGAATTCCATCATCACCTTGCTGTAGCACTACAGCTCCACCTTCTATATCGCAAACACTGATTGCAACTTTGAAGTGTTTCAAACACTTTGGTGTAACTATAACTGGTATAGTGGCAAATACTGCATTTAAGTTCTCACGTGCCTCCTCGGATTGTTTTATATCCGAAATTTTGTGTTCTTCTTTCGTAAATCTGTTCGAGGTTCCACCAGACTGCTGACGTTTGGAAAACAATTCTGGTAGAGTCCGCTTCATTCCAAAAATTGAAGGTCCTCTTCCACGATACTCATACGTTTTTGTGTTCATTTGAGAAAAGCTTCCACGAGCGATGTTATGCAACAAGAACATCACCTCTGCCTTCGCAAATTCAGTTTACCTTAAATTTATTAACAGTTGTGCTTGTCTTAATCGTTCAAAGAGCTCAGACTCGCTAAACATCATTACACCGTCCAGATAAATTGCACAATTTGTTAAACCAGCCACAAATTTGTTCATGAGTCTTTGGCGTGTGACTGATGCGTTCTGCATTCAAAACGGCATCACTTTGAATTTCTATAGACCATTTGTGGTAACAAACGCAGAAACTAATTTAGCTTTTTGTGGTAAAGGTACCTGGCAATAACTACACAGTAAGCCCAGTTGGCTTGTCCAACGTTATACATAGAGTCTACGACTGGTAAAGGACATGAGTCAGACTCTGTTACGGCGTTGACATTCAAATCGTTTGCACAAAATCGTTGGTTCCCATTAGATTTCGTAATTAATATGATCATCGAACAGCATAATCTCTGACTTGGTTTGATATCTTCATTGAGCATCGCATCCACTTACTCCTGTGTGCTACTGAAAGGATAATGTTTGTAAGTGTGCTGTATTATTGGAACAACAATTCCACCCATGTACAGTAGTATTAGCCATTGCCATTTTATTCCTACAAATGTCCTCATACTACTGCAAGAAAACTTTCACATGGGTTCTTTGCTCCTGAGACAGATAGTTCAATAACTTATTCCATTCAGAAAGGACTACCTCTTTGTTTAACTATTTTGAGTGACATCAAACTCCCAGACATCTGGATTTGATTCCTCACTCTGTGGAACAGGAACTAGCAACTTTTTCTCCAGTTCTCTCGTACGTTTATAGTAAAGTTTCAAAATATTCAAGTGGCATACCTGACGCAGTTTCTTTCTAACCCACATCTTTACCAGATTGTTGACCTGCTTTACCTATTCCTCAGTTTGAGAGAGACCACGAATCCTGTCTTTGAAGGGATCTCGTATACTTGTAATAATACTAATGCGTAATCCCCACGGGGCATATAGCGAATTTCAGAGTTTTTATCTGCCTTCTATATCCATTCTATGCTGTGCCCTTTTTAGGAGCAGCTCAGCTAACTCATCTACTAAATTTAATCTCTCCCTCACCTCAGTTGCATAATCCAACAGTGACATCTCCGATCTGGTCTTGACAATTTATCTTTAATTAATGTCAATTGCCCTCTCACTTCATATCCGAACATTACCTCAAACGGAGTGAACTGAGTACATTCATTTGGGCATCTGACATGAGAAAAAGTAAAAATGGGATACCTTTATCCCAAACATTAGGTCATCATGCAGTGCACGTTTAAAATGGTCTTCAGTGTCTGATGTCACCTTTCCAAAGCTCCGTGAGATTCAGCATGGCGCCCATTTGACTTAAAGTGCTGTATGCTTCAGCTGTCCATGACATCGTTAAACAGCCGAGAAGTACAACTTTGAAACTTGGTCTGACTGTATCTCTCTGGGTCGTCCATACCACGTACAGAAAGCTACTAACACCTCGAACACACTTGTTGCCTTAATAACTTGCCATGAAGTTTCCTCCGGAAATCTGTTAGACACATCTATTAGGGTTAGCAAGTATTGGTTCCCACTTCCAATTTAATGAAGGGGACTCAAACAATCAATCGTAACCGGTGTGAAAGGTTCATCGAATGTGGGAATTGGCAACAAAAAATGTTCGTTTTAAAACTTCCCCGCCTTACATTTGGCACGTACATAATGAATTAACCACATCCTTGTACAATCTAGGCCAATAGATTTACTTTTGTACTTTGGCCCGCGTCTTCTCTTCACTTAGGTGACCTCCAACTTGTAATTCATTTGCTACCCGTAATTTGTCCTGGCTGTTATGCTCGTGGCTGCATAGTCTGGTTCACTTGTGTAAATTTCTCCTCTGGAATAAACTGTCATGGTCATCGTTTTCATCATAGGATTTTATCTTTAAGGTAATTATTGTCAGGTGTACATTCGGATTCTTTATTACATTAGGTATGTGTGTGTGTGTTTGTATATGTGTATAGAAACATGTATATATATATATATATATATATATATCTATATATATAAAACTTTATTGCCTTTCCTCTGTAAGCCCATTCGTCTTTCAGAACTAAATACTTCTGCCTGAGTGACTGCTTGTTTTGTTTTTTTCCTGCGCCGTAATGCCAAACAGGGTGTTCGCAAACTAAAACTCAACTCGTTCAACTTTCTTTTTAGATTTTTGCATCTTGCAGTGACAAAGGCGAGTGGGATCTTGTTGCAACACACCCTTGAAAAGTTTCAGTCTACTTTTCTTTTTCGTCCTCAGTTCCCTGGTCTTCTTTCGCTTCCCAATAACAAGGGACATCATTCCCACCTTGGATCCTGCTAAAACGTTTCCAAGAACGAACTGCATCCCTGGATCTGACATTCAGTTAATCACTCCCAGTGTCACTTCCCAGTCTTGGTTTGGTTCTCAAACCTGATCTCACACAGGCAATGCTAATGATCTGGCCATCTCGTCCACAAATTTCCACTCTCTCGGATAGCATGTCAGAAAGAGTACTAATACATTCATCTGTTACTATTAAAGGTTGATTAGATCCCGTATCTCCCGAAATTTTTTTTCCCATTCTATCTTGTTCTTCCTGAGTACCCACAGAGATGAAGTCTGTTATAGAGATCGTGCAAAACTCAATATGACGTCACTACCAATGCTGCGCACTCTACTCCAGCTCTCTGACCTTTCTTGGGATTTCCTTTCCTACTTTCAGTAATACCACTTGCTTCGCTGCTTTTAGAATATATTTCCCGACAGTGCCGTCCTTCAACAACCAGCACTGTGTCCACCTTATCATAATGGTAATACCTGAGGTCTTTGAGCTCCTTTTTAACCTTTTGGGGTTCTTTTTTCACCTGTGGTAAAGTATTCCCAGTGTGGTCTACTCTTTGTTTTGTAGTGTAGGATCACCCCTTCTCCCAATTTCTATCCCTCACAGGATGAGATTTTTGCTCGTAGCCACATTTCGACTTATTCTTGTTGTATATTCAGGTTTGATCTCTCCTGTTCTTCTCCATTCTTGAACGTTCTGTTGATCAACATGAATTCTTATCAACTCGGAAAGTGAGTTTGTAAATTGCTCCAACAGAATACCCTCTCTCAAAGCCTCATAATTATTAACAATTATGGAGGCCCGCACTTATCTCGCAAAATTACTAGGTTTAAATCTTTCGAACTCAACCATCTGACCTGGTTCCTTCTTTATGTTTCTGACCGCTGTCTATTCGCTCCTGGTATAAACTAATAATGACTCAAAATCGCCTCTTTTTCATCCGCATAATCTCCTGACCCCTCATCTGACAGCGCTGCAAATCTCTCAGTGTATCTGCCCACCAACATAGCATTGTTACAGGTTCTGTGACCATTCCATCTTCTTCGTCAATTATTCAAATGAAATAAGGAACTCTGCGATATTGTCCACATCAAGATGTGACAATATTTTAACACCACTGCCTCCTCTCTTCATCAGAATTCTGTTAACTTGACGTTCCTGTCGAAATTGCAACTTTTGAAGTTCGAATTCTCATTCTCTTTCTTTTTCTTCTCTCTAGTTTTGTTGAGCTAAACTCCTCTCTCCCTCTTTCCTTTTCCTCTCCGTCTTTCTTCTCTTTCGCTTTAACTTGCTCTCTTTCGTTATTTTCTAACTCCATTTGGCTCCATTTGACTCACTTGCAATGTAAGACTTTCTAACTTTGTTGCACTTGTCTATTTTTCTGATTCACATAAGTGCTTGACAAACTCCGTTACAATTTCGGTTTTCCTTTTTCCCTGATTAAACCCAATTCTAACCGATTTACTCAATCTAAAAGAATACCTTTTCTCTGACTTCCTAAAGTTCCTTGGTGAATTTGGGAAAAATCTTCAAACCCCATAACCTCCTTCGTAATGTTAAGATTCACTTCTCTCACTTTTAATTTAACAGATCCCAAGTGATCAAAATTAAACGAATTATCTCACCTATGTTTTATTTAAAGACCTAGGACGCTAAGCGGCAAGTGTTTAAATCTGCTGGGATCTTTCATCTCCTACATCTGTTCAAGTCTGTTCAAATCTCAGAGATGACCTGTCTTAAACTGTCCAAATCCCAGTTGATCCCAAACTGTCACGACCTGGCAGTAAACGCTTCTCTTTCATAAAGCAAACACCCAGAAATCCTCAACCCGCCTCGTTAAGTATGAGTGGCAGGGAAATTCTGCTATTTAAATAAAATAATATCAATTTATTTTTATTTACCTCTAAAATTGAACATTAAAAAACAACCTTCATTTATCTAAGACCACTTTCTCTTAACAGTTTATTTTATGCCTCCAGCTCTGTAACAATGTGCGGCTCCAATATGACATTTATTAAAATTACATCCACTTAATTTCAAAACATAAAGCGCCTGTCGTCTTTGGTGTCTTTCTTCTTTCGGCTGACGGTCTCCGTGGTTTATCTTCTTTCTTTTACTGCGAATATCTTTGACACACAGTGTTTGAATGCCGTGGGTCTCTCTCTGATGGCATTTGCTCTGTCTGATTTTAAAAATTACTTCCATTTGTACATACCCAACATCGGATCATGTCATTAGCTCATTGTTGGCTGAACATTAAATTCTAAAAGCTTTGACTTTCCTGTTGCATAATTTCACCTGACTGGCAAAAATTGAATTGTTGTCAAAATAGCAAACACCTCAGGCACCGATTTCACAGCCAATGTTACGTATTTTCAATTTCCAGTACACTCTGACACTGTTCTTATCAGCTGTCAGTGCAGAACAGCTTTCCCTCTCTCTTAAAAGTATAGTGCCAGCATTCAACGTCATAACAGTAGCACATCAGTTACGTAAAGGAGGTCATCCAGCATTCTGAAGATTCAGGATAAGAAACAGAAGCATTTTTATTGGCCTGCGTTATTTAAAGATGTGGATGAGTTTTGTCATACCTGTCATACCTATCAGATGGCAGGAAAGTCACAGGAAGTGATAAAACAGTGTTGTTGTTGCTAATTCTCACATTTGAAGAACCTATTAGCACGGGTTATAATTTATTGTGTCGGTACATTTTCTGAAACCAAAGTGGGAACTATTGTTCACGAAACATAATGGATGTGCCTATTGGGTTTCCGGAAGCGATATCATTATGGAATGTCAAAGCAAAGAATGTTGTGGAGGACTTTTTTTTTGCTTTATTTCCCCGTTATGGATTCCACAGGGTGATTCAGTCAGAACCAAGGGTTCAATCTTACTGCCAAATTGATTAAGAAGGTCATGAATAGTTTTGGATTCAGAAACTTTACATCACGTACATAGCATGCTGAATACCAGGGAGCATGAGAAAGTTGTCATCATGCCTGAAACACAATGCTGAGCACTTATTTCCCAGAGTTCCCACATGATTTGGATAAAGGTACCGCATTAATAAGATTTTCTGTGAGAGATGTTCCAAATGCATCTACTCATATTATTTCATTTCAATTGCTATTCGGACACAAAGGAACAGGGCGTAAAAAATTAACAGTTGCAAAGTTAATGTGTCCAATATGAATGAAGTCACCGATTATATATCTGACGTGAGATAAACATAAAATAGAGTAAGCAAATTACATAGACAGCATTTGAAGGTGACACAGCACCCAATGAAGCAAAGAAGCACACAAGACATTTTTTTAAAATGTATGTTTGTGCATAGGGGTGCAAATTGGTGCTGCTGCCAGTGGTAAGAAATGTCTTTTAAGCATTTTGCATTGTTCACTATCAGATTGAGAGGAAGTGAAATCAATGAATTGTTTTGTGAAAATACCAGATAAGGAAGAAAAATTTAGGTATGACATGCGAGCATGCTGAAACAATACAATGATAGGGAAAAAGAATCAGAAAAATCGGAATTGATTCCTGCCATTCAGATAGTGTAATCAAATCCAGATGATTTGAAATTTGTTGCACCTTAGAATAAATTGAGTAATAAGAAAGTTCTGAATGAATGGGATAGGTTCGTGAGCTATCTGTCCTACGAACAGAGAACTGCATTGAAGGACATTTTCAGTGCTGTGAGAACTCACATAACAATGCATTGGGGAGCACTAATGCCATACTACATGAGATTGACGCAGAAAATGCTTCTCCGATAAAGCAACACCCCGGCAGGCTTAATTTACTCTAAGTAGCACAGATTTTGAAACAAGGAGAAGCGATGCTGCAAGAAGACATCGTCGTGACTGGGCAAAGTGAGTGGAGTTAGCCAATCGTTTTGGTTCCAAAACTTGATTACAGTCAACGATTCTGTCAGATTATCCGAAAGTCAATGCTGCAAATAAATTTGACTCATACCCAATTCCAAGGCAGGAGCAGCGTATAGAAAAAGTCAGAATAGCCTGTTATATCACCGAGTTGGACTAACTTCACCGTTACTGGGAATTACATTTGTCGTGAAGATCCAAAGAAATGTCTGCTTTTATAATCCAAAATACCCTATTTCAATTCAAAGTAATAGGCTTTAGAATGAAAAATGCACCAGTCACTTTTCAAAGGCATATGAACTGAATTGTTGCAGAATTAGCTAATTTTCACTCGAAACAGATCACTTTGTGATCTTCAGGCATTCGTAATAAGATCACATGTAGCATTAGCCAGCGGTTTTTGAGAGCCTACGGAGTCAAAGTACATCATACAGTTTGGAAAACATATATTTGCGTAGGTGGAAGTGACATTCTGAGGGTACAACAGAGATTCGGATAGAAGACCATCAAAAAATTTCCATGAGAATATTCGACAAGGAAATGCTATTTTATTTAGGACTGAGCGAATTATACAGGTGAATTTTTAGCCAAAAGTTAGTATTGCAGTGGCACCGTCGACGGATTTGTTAAAGAATAAAAAATTCGATGAAAAGCACAATGCTAGGAGGCACTTGATAATATAAAAAACAGTGTTAACTATCGCATCAGTTTCAGTCACGCCAAATTATTTGAATCCCTTCAAAATCGTCATTGACTCATGTGATGTAGGTGATGGAATGGTATTGTTACAGGGGGATGATTGTGGAATTGAAAGGCCAATCGGTTACTTAAAACAAAAACAACCTTTTGAGAGGAATTACTGAGTTTGCAAATGGTCTCACAACATATTGATTTTTACATTGCAAACAATGCATGAGATTATTGAAAATGCTGATTACAATCATTCAACATTTCTGAAAAGACTTAAGGACAGGGACACAAGAGTGTTTTGTTATAGTGTCATGTTACAAGCATTTAATTCATGGATTGTACATGTTCTGGGTCACGGAAGTATCATCATATTTGCTTTCTTGCAAGTTTAAAAGAAAATTTGTCTATAGAGGATAGAAACGGTAATGTTAAACCATATACATAAGCAGAATTGTCATAAAATGTATAATTTTACTCTAATGAGCTGTGAATCCAGTAATATAATAGAGTTAGAATTTTAAAAATGAACATCTTTTCATGATGATGGTTCATTTTATTTTCAAAGGGGGAGGTTTTGCCAAATTGGATAAAGTAATTGTAGATATGGAAGCACAAATTTAGAATTTTGTGTTTGTAAAATTGTAAAATGCTAAGGAGAAACTTATTATGTGCTCCCTGGATCAGCTGGGCTTTTTTTCCCCGTGATCGTACACTTAAGATTGATGTCTGTGACTTGCAGCTTGAACGTCTGCCGGATCACAGAGTGCCCGAAATGAATAACTTGTATCAAAAGGCCATGCAGTTAGCAGGCCATGCAGCAGATGTTTTTCTTTTATGAAGATAAAAAGCTTTTCCATATAGATGCAGTGCACCAGGCACTGAGATGCCCAAAATTATTAAATATAATTCTAGTAATGTTGACAACGTGAGAACCATTCTATTGTGAGAAATACTGATTTAAAGGATATAAAAGAAGGGGGCAGTTGAGCAAAGGCCACAGAGCATGATGTCATCTGCTAGAGCTAACGTCTCTCAGCTCTCAAGAGAGAATCGTTGGATCTCACAGCCTCATCGATGTATGAAAGAAAGCATAATCTACATAACAATGGTACCAATGACGGAGAAGATATTCTGCACAGAGGACTCGACAGAGAAGGCAATCCTGACATTCCTGACAAATGAATCGACGGAGAAGGAACAGAACTTCCTGGAAAAAAAGACCGAGCTGTAATTTTGAGACAAAATTCTATTTTTCTTGTAATCGTGGGAGGCAAGTTGCCTTCAGTGAATTGTGTTATGAAGGTATAATGGGTACAACACATTTATACAGTTAAAACCTAGCTGAACTACCTGACAGCAGCAAATGCTCTGAACATGATACAATGTAAAATTTTGTCCAGCGGCGAGAGTCGCTAGTTGCTTGAAGACAAAAACAAATTCGAATTCAGCCAATCAGTTTGAATTATACATCCCAAAAGTCCGGCACTTCAATCAAATGTCAATTTAGTTTATTGACAACATCAAAATCCAATGACACAAACCAATGCTTTGGGGGATAAAACCAAGAAAACATGAACAGATAAGAGAGACTTGCCAAGTTACCAGCGGGAAAGGACTTTTGGAAGCATAGCTTTATTCAAGATACCTTAATATACCAATGCCTTCTTAACAGAAATCCCCAAGAAGAAGAAGATCTACATAGCAAGATAGAGCAAGATTAGACAAGTACTTAGCTTTGATTTTTTTTTTTTGGAAATCTTAATCACGGTGTTTTATTTGAATAGCATTACAGAAAGGAAAGAAAGATAGGCTCGAGGAAGGAGTCACAAATAATTGCTAGCTAATTATTCCCTGTTATACATGAATAAATACATGTTTAAACTACTTTAAATAATTCTTTCCCTCTCACATTTTCACTGATTACTGATAAATATTTTCTGTGTTGTTGGTTTAAACTAAGTCGGCGGTGTGCCCGTGTGGTAACAATTGGAAAAGCACATGATAATATTTAATGGATGACAAGCAATGGCTCTTACGAAAGAAACACTGTGAAGCATATCATACCCATATGTAACTCCAAGGTGCAAATATAAACGGGTGAAGTGAATCAACGATGGTTAGGAGTACAAGTTGGAAATTGTATTAGATCAAATGAAGTGGCGCAGAAAATGCAGATATTGTGGTCAGCCAGTGGATTCAGAAATTTTGGACAGAGCAAAGGAGGACCAAGACACGTGGAAGAAAACCGAAAAGAGAACATGAATGCAAACTAACAAGAAACATAAAAAAACTGCCGAAAAGTTTCTACTGATATTTGAAAGGAAAATGAAATCAATTGTGGAACTGAATGTGCAGACAGGATAATTTATTGTTGAGAACAGAGAAACTGCAAGCAAACCAAACATTCACTTTAAGTCTGCTTTCATGGAGGAAAATCCAGGAAATCCTGAGTATAAAATAACTATGGGACTTCCATAATTAAAGACTAAAATCACCCATATTAACAACGAGATCGGATTTGAAAACACAGCTGAGGATTGAGCATTGAAAAATCTGACAGACACGATGTTTGTCGTACTATGATGTCAGAGGAAGAAGCAATATACATGCTGATTGCAATGGCGATCATTGTGTTATTTACATATGCATTGTGCGAACTGAGGAAACCTTTCTGTGTAAAAAAACACAGATGATTAAAGAAAGAAAGAAAATTGAGAATGATGAATAAAGACCAGTTTACTTGTCGTTTGCAGTAGTGAATCTGTTGAAATCTATTATAACGGATGCTTCTTTTAATATTTAAAAAATCAAAGCAAAATTGGGGAGAATACTAACGCATTTATGAAAGCAAAATCATAATGGACTATTTTACTTCGGACTTCCTTGAACATGTTTCTTGCAGCGTGTTGCTGTGGTAACCAAATGAAGGTAGTGCTGGTTTGTCCAACCTTACTCCATCCTGGGGTACAGAGACACACTTCAATGTTTCTCTCTACTCAGGTGACAAGACGGATCTCTGCGATGACCAGCTTGTTGTGGAAGCAGAGTTTGGGTCGATTGGGCCTTTATTCCAAGGAGTTTAGGAAAATGAGCGGAGATCTTAGTGAAATATATTAAACTCTGACAGGGTGAGACAGATTCAAAAGAGGGATGATAATTCCCCTGGCTGGAACATCTAAACCAAGGGCTCACTGGTTTAGGCACAGACAGGCCACTCTGCATTGAATCGGGAATAAATGCCTGCACTCAGCAACTGGTGAACCTTGGAATTCCATACCACATAAGGCTGTGTAAGACAAGGCATGGAATATAAAGATTTCTAGACATTAACTAAATTAAGACAGAACAGGTTTATGGTGTGAAGACAAAGAATCCGACATCATTATCCTGAAGTGGGAGGCAAAATCGATGGACCACATGGATTACTGCCGTTTCTATCTTATATTTTTCTGACGTTCAATTATAACAATTGGTATATGGATTCTGTAAAACCCTTTAACGAGTCCATCTAAACCTGTTCCCACCAGTAGTGCCATCATCTGTGTTTAAGGTAAACGTGTTTCCCTCTGTTTCTCTCCATGACTATGATAAAGAGCTATGTAGTGTCAGTGACACCCGGCTTATGTAGTGCCAGAACCATTGAATTTATGCACATTGTGTTATCTTTCACTTCCCAATGCATGGTGCTCCTACTTTGGCGCGGTGTTTGAGCAGCTTTGACACATGTCTTTGGAACCATTTCAGGAACTGACATTGCTGGAGAAACTAAACAGATCTGGCAATATCTACAAAGTGAAAGCAGAGTTAATCTTTCGAGTTTAGCGATCATTTATCAAAGCTTTTTGTTTGTTCAGCAATTTCTATTTTTCTTTGAGATTCCATAACCCACAGTTCATTGTTTTACTGAAAATAAATTCGATGATTATTCATTTATGGAGATATTTAGCAGGTCTGGTACTAACAGTAGAGATCAGAAACAGAGTAAATCTTTCAAGTCCAGTGTGACACTTATTCAGAATTGAAAATGTTTGGAATTTGCTTTCATATTCCTTTGACAATGGTGGAGGAGTGTGACCGGAAACAAAGGATGTGAAGACCCAATACACAAAACAAATGTGGTTTAAACTGTGGTAAAAGAGAATTAAATGCAAAATGTGTTTAAATTCAGGGGGAATTAGATTCTCTCATTGAGTGCTGAATTAACAAGATACGAACAAAACATGGTCATAGGGAGACCAGGAGGGGGAATACTGAAAACTGGAGAACAGTCATAGTGGGTCACGCTGTGAAGTTATCCAATTGTATATTAACTCCGACAGGCTGTGTAGTACCAAAGTGTAAAGTGCGGTTGAACTGGAGCTTGGGTTATGATTCATCGAAACATTACAGCATCCCAGGACCGAAACGTGAGCGTTAAAGTTGTGTGTGTTCTTGAAATGAGAATCAAGTCGAAGGTCAGGGTTATTCCTAGACGGAGTGGAATTGTACGTGAAAGCAGTCTGTGTTTCGTCTCACCAATGGAAAAGAGACTGCATTGTCAGCGACAAGGATATGAGACTGGATTGAAAGAATACAAGTCAAATCCTGTTTCGACTGTAAAGTGTGATGGGGGCCTCGGACAGTGAGGAGTAAAAATACGAGTAGACAAGTGTTGCAGCTTATGCATCATGGGGAAGTGCCATGAGGGAACGCGAAAGTGTTCGGGGTGATGGAAGGTGTCACAGAGGGAACGGTCCCTGTTAAATGCTGACAGTGGAGGGGACGGTAAGCTGTATTTGATGGTACTGTCCTGTTGGAGATTGTGGAGGTGGTAGAGGATGATTCTTTGATTGTGGCAACTAGTGCTGTACGACGTCAGAAAGTGGCGATCTCTCTCGTTCTTCTGGCAAGAAAGGAAGGAGCAAAAGCGCGAGATATTGATCAGTTATATCTGAAGGTCCCGTTATGGACCAGGCCAGACCACTCAAAACGTTCTTGAACAGGCAATCCAGACCATAATTTAGCAATTATTTTTCCGGCACTGCACTGTGAAAATTACCCAGGGAAGCTGGCTAGTTTGACTACCTGGTTTTAAAACAGAGAAAACATTTATTCAGGAAATTACACAATGAAATTCAAACAACAGAATTTTTAAAAACTACACAACTCATTATATCCAAACGAAACGAAATTCTGCACTTCTGATTGTATGCAACAGTCCGAATAAGCAAACTTCCTTAAACAACGGTTTAAAAAAATGGAATACATGCTTACGGTTCGAAGTTAGAAGGGCAGAAAGAGAGAAAAAGTCTGTTTTCGCACAGCTCACTGTTGAACTCTCAAATAATTCTGTCTTGCACTGATCTACTCCGCTAGAGAGCTGACAGCTCCACTTTCATTGTACAGGACACTTCGAAAACATGAACAATTTGGCCTGAAGCCTCATCTGTTGACATATAAACAAAAATGCCTCTCAATAACCTTTAATTTCTGAACCACACTAATCTAATCGGACCCAGGAGCGTTCATGAACACTTTGAAAAAAAAAACAAAGGCATAGTATCGTTGTGAAAAAGAACAGCTTTTAGAAAAAGGGAATCAGCTTTGTGACACCTCCCCTGTAAAGAAAATAACCTTCAATAAAAAAATGGTGCATTCATTTTTATAACCCTTCAAAAATCCGGTTTGTCATCTAAACAGACATATGAAATATACTAACTGTAAACATGCAAACCTGCACAACCACATGCAAATTTAGGCCGTGGCACACCCACCACCGAACGCCTCGATATGCCATTCGCGTCTCAATAACGTATCAGCAATCACGTTTTCAGCACTTGCCACATGCTCAATTGTCAAATTGAATGGCTGCAGCAGCAGTCTGGCATTTGTGCCCTTAAATGTTTCCACACATGTCAATGAATTATCATCAGTGTTTATGATTGTCTCAGATTTTTTGCTGGTAATATTAGCACTGAATTGTTGTAATGCCAACACCAAGTTTAAAGTCGGTTTCTCCACCGTTGAATATTTCTGTTGAAGGACGTTCTACTTCCTGGTGAAATACTCGTTGGTCTTCCTATTCCCTCGTCATCCTCCTGCAGGAGCATCGCACTCACATCTACATCACTGGCATTGATACCCACGTTAAAATGTTTCGTGAAATGCAGTTTGGCTAATATTGGCGCAGTGGTTATCACAGTGTTTCGGCGATAAAATGCCTTTTACAGCCGGCTGCCCACAGAACCTTATTGCCCTTTCTTAACAATTCGGTGATTGGAGCAGCCACACTGCTAAAGTTCATCACAAAGTTGTGGAAACATTCAATCAATCCCAGGAACCGTAGTACAGCTGTGTTTTGTCGAGCATGTGGGAAATTCTCCAATTATTTTCGTTTTCGCATGACGTGGTGCCATTTATCCATGTCCAATAACATGGCCCTGGAAGGTGTCTTGCGTTTTCGCGAATTCACTTTTAGCTACCCTGACCACCAAGCCTGCCTTCCAAAGTGGAACGAATAAGCCCACTACATGCTGTAAATGTTCCTTCCACGCGTGACTAAAAAATCCCATGTGGGATTTTTGACCACACAGTTGGAAAATCCCGCAATGACCTTATTTTAGTTAGTCTCTGAAAGGTGGCAGAATCGTACTTCATGCCAAATGGCATGGCGTTGAACTGATGTAGTCCATTTGGTGTTATAAAAACCGAAATTGCCTTTTCTCTCTCTAAAAGAGTCACTTGCAATTAGTCCCTGTGCAAGTTAAACTTCGAAATTGAAGTTGCTTGTCCCGCTTTTTCGATACGGTCCTCCAACCGTGGAATTGAATATGCAGCAGTCATTGTAACGGCGTTGACATTGCGATAGTCCACACATAACGGTTGGGTACCACCTGGCTTTGCGAACATGACTATGGTTGCGCTCCAGTCACTGCAACTCACTTCGATTACGCCATCTTGGAGCATGCACTCTATCTCCTTCTGAACTTATACCAACTTTAGAGGGTTGTGCTTACAAGCATTTTGCTTAATTAGAACACATCCCCTACATCTACAACCTGCACAATTACGTTAGTACTACACAGTTTATTTCCACATAGCTCCCCATGTGATAGCAAAATATCTTTCAGGTTATTTCGATTTTCTTGTGGAACGTAACTCAATAACTTATCACAGTTTTTGACACCATTCTCATTGTCCGATTTGATTTGACGACTGCCCAATTCAGTATCCTTTGACTTTGGTTCTTCCCTTTGTGCTGTGGTCCTTACCACATAGTTCATCTCACTGAATATCTGCTCAATTTGATACGGTCCATGAAACCTTGCTTTTGAAAGCTCACCTGTTACTGAAAGTAACATCGATACGTTGATCCAATTGCGAAATTGTGAATTTGTGATTTCTGATCCGCTTCCTGTTTCATTGTATGTTGTGATGCTTTTAAATGCTGTCCAGCCAACTCTCTCGACGGAATACTTTCTCTAAAATTTGACACATAGTCCTAATGGGTGGTCTCTGAATTCTGAATGATTAACGTCTTCTGAATCAATTTTAACCGTCCTCTTACTTCATGTACAAAAAATAATCAAGTGTACCTAATTTCGTTAGTTCATTCAGTGCATCACTGATCGGAAGCGATGCAAGCGGAACTGCCGTATCCTAATCATCTGGATAATCCTGACGATAAGCTCTCAACATGGACTTTAGTGTTTGTTGCCATCTCTCTGGCGCTCCCTGCGATTCCGATGGTTAGCAGTAAATTTGAGTTGCTTTATTTCCATGTTATCCATAATCTCCTTGAATGCTTTGGGTATGAAGTTTGATGCTTGTTCTGACTGTTTCTATTTTGGTAGTCCCTGTTTATCAAACAGAAATAAGTCATTCTTCTACAACCCTTTAAGCTCTGATATTGAGTAATGGGATTGCCTCAGGAAATCTCGTCGAAACATTCATTACTGTTAGTAAATGCTTATTAACATTTTTTGTTTGAGTAGGGGACCGATGCAATCAAGATTCTGGTGAAAGGTTCCTTGAATGCAGGCATACGTATTGAAGGTGCAGATTTTATTACTGCCTATGGTTTTACGAGTAGTTGACATGTATGACGAGTCTGATAAAATTCACTGACATCCTTGTATAGTTCATTCTAGTAAAAATGTCTTTAAATTTTCGCCTGTGTTTTCGTCACGCCAAAATGACCTCCAAGAGTTAGCGCATGCGCCACTCGCAGAACCTCCTTTCTATAAGCTACTGGCAAAACACGTTGATGAATCTCTGCCCTTTCTCTAATCTACTTGAATGTGTGATGGGGTCTCCATTTCCTCATTAAGACATCATTTGTGAAGTAATAAAATACATTCAATCCCCTTCTCTGTATATGCTTTTTTGATGTAACTGTTTTAACTTGTCATCTTTCTGCTACAACTCAATAAGCGTAGCAGAGCTAAAAATACTTTCATGTTTACCTATTTGCTCCTGCTCTGTCCCACTTCTCTGATCGAAAAAATGTCTCGAATAACGTTATGCCAGCTTTCTTGCCTGTGCCTTTTGATCTGTCCTGCTTCAACTTGTGCCTGTGTGATCACACTATCTCGGAAATTTCCCTGTCAAACATCGCTCATTTCTTCATTGGTCTGCGTCTCCAATGGCTTTCCAACAAGCGTAGGCAGCACGCCTACGAGTGAATTAGTTATATCATTTGCAAGGACAAATTGCATTACTGGAACTGAGAGTTTGTCCACTACTGCTACAATAAAATTCTGCACTCTTCTCTGGACTCTTTTGCAACACTTTACATAACTGAGCACTTTTTGTCTCACCATGAATTCCTGCTATCATTACCTTTTCTGGTAATAGTCCTTTAAGAGTCTACATCTCTCACCCTTGAGCATTGCAGACTAAGAGGACCCTGTGTCCTTAATAATGTAAATTCTCTTCTTGCTACTCCTGGCCTATATGAAGAATTTTTTTCCTTGCATATGTTTTTTTTTAAAAGCAGATCTGGCCCTTCCTCCTTAATCAACCTCAGATCATCTGGTACACTCCGAGGCAGTTGCCTAATACCCTTGTGCCTTTTGTGACTAGCCAAAAAAAAAAAGTTGGATCACTCTTATTTACACTATGGACAATAAACGTTTCCTGGACAACTCTAACCTGATCCTGTGAATGAAGAAAAAAAGTATGTAATTCAAATATCCAGCCAACACAAAAATTATCAATTCCTCTTTTTAAATTGTGCTATTTTGTGAATTTCTCCACATCTTTGTTCTGAGTGAGGTTGGAGGGGCACATATTTCCTTTTCCAACCCCACTCATCGACAGGGTCACTACGGATTCGAAATAGAACACAGAACAGGTGGGCGGCACGGTGGCACAGTGGTTAGCACTGCTACCTCACAGCGCCAGAGACCCGGGTTCAATTCCCGACTCAGGCGACTGACTGTGTGGAGTTTGCACATTCTCCCCGTGTCTGCGTGGGTTTCCTCCGGGTGCTCCGGTTTCCTCCCACAATCCAAAAAAAAAAGTGCGGATCAGGTGAATTGGCCATGCTAAATTGCCCGTAGTGTTAGGTTAAAGGGGTAAAAGTAGGGGTATGGGTGGGTTGCGCTTCGGCGGGGCAGTGTGGACTTGTTGGGCCGAAGGGCCTGTTTCCACACTGTAAGTAATCTAATCTAATCTAATCTAAAAAAAAACATGTAACTGTACAGCACAGAACAGGCCCTTTAGCCAACGATGTTGTGCCGACCACTGATCCTCATGTATGCACCCTCAAATGTCTGTGAACGTATGCATGTCCAGTAGTCTCTTAAATGTCCCCAATGACCTTGCTTCCACAACTGCTGCTGGCCACGCATTCCATGCTCTCACAACTCTCTGTGCAAAGAACCCGCCTCTGACATCCCCTCTATACTTTCCTCCAACAAGCTTAAAACTATGACCCCTTGTGTTAGTCATTTCTGCCATGGGAAATAGTGTCTAGCTATCGACATTTTCTATGCCTCTCATTATCTTGTATACCTCAGTTAGGTCCACTCTCCTCCTCGTTTTATCCAAAGAAAAAAGTCCGAGCTCAGTCAACCTCTCTTCATAAGTTAAACCCTCCAGTCCAGGCGGCATCCTGGTAAACCTCCTCTGAACCCTCTCCAAAGCATCCACATCTTTCCGAAAATAGGGCGACCAGAACTGGACGCAGTATTCCAAGTGCGGTCTAACCAAAGTTTTATAGAGCTGCAACAAGATCTCACGACTCTTAAACTCAATCCCCCTGTTACTTAAAGCCAAAACACCATATACTTTCTTAACAACCCTGCCCACTTGGGGGCCATTTTAAGGGAACTATGTACCTGCACACCAAGATCTCTCTGTTCCTCCACACTGCCAAGAATCCTATCCTGTACTCAGTTTTCAAATTCGACCAGCCAAAATGCATCACCTCGCATTTGTCCAGGTTGAACTCCATCTGTCACCTCTCAGCCCATCTCTGCATACTGCCAATGTTCCTGCTGCAGTCTAAGACAGCCCTCTATACTGTCAACGACACCTCCAACCTTTGTGTCGTCTGCAAACTTGCTGACCCATCCTTCAATCCCCTCATCCAAGTCATTAATAACAATGACAAACAGTCGCGGCCCAGAAACAGAGCCCTGTGGAACACCACTCACCACAGACTTCCAGGCAGAATATTTTTCTTCTACTACCATTCGCTGTCTTTTGTTGGCCAGCCAATTCTGTTTCCAGACAGCCAAGTTTCGCTGAATCCCATTCCTCATGACCTTCTGAATGAGCCTACCATGGGGAAACTTATCAAATGCCATGCTGAAGTCGATATACACCACGTCCACAGTTCGACCCTCATCAACCTTTCTAGTCACATCCTCAAAGAACTCGATAATGTTTGTGAGGCATGACCTGCCTCTCACAAAGCCGAGTTGACTGCATTTAATCAAGCCATGCTCTTCCAAATGGTCATAAGTCCTATCCCTCAGACTCCTTTCTAACACCTTGCAGACGACAGACGTGAGACTTACTGGTCTGTAACTGCCGGGGATTTCCCTATTTTATTTCTTGAAGAGAAGAATTACATTTGCCTCTCTCCAGTCCTCAGGTACAACTCCACATTATCTTCGCAAGTGGCGAAGCAATCGCATTTTTCGTTTCCCAAAGCAGCCGAGTACAAATCTGGTCCAGGCCTGGCGACTTGTCAATCTTAATGTTTGACAAAACTTTCAGCACATCAGCTTCCTCTATCTCTATCCATTCCAGCATGCACACCTGCTCTTCAAAGGTTTCATTCACGACAAAGTTCATTTCTTTCGTAAAGACAGAAGCAAAAAACTCATTTAGGGCTTCCCCTACCTCCTCAGACTCCACACACAAATTCCCTATGCTATCCCTGATCGGCTCTACACTTTCTTTGACCATTCTCTTATTCCTCACATCACTGTAAAATGCCTTTGTGTTCTCTCTAATCCGTTCTGCCAAGCCTTTCTCGTGCCCCCTCCTGGCTCTCCTCAGACCATTTTTGAGCTCCTTCCTCGCCTGCCTGTAATCCACGAGAGCTGAGCTTGACCATAGCTTCCTCCACCTTATGTAAGCTACCTTTTTCCTTTTGACGAGAAGCTCCACCGCTCTCGTCATCCAAGGTTCCTTTATCTACCACTTCTTGCCTGTCTCAGAGGGACATATTTATTCATCACTTGCAACAACTGTTCCTTAAACAGTCTTCACATGTCTATAGTGCCTTTACCATGGAACAATTGCTCCCAATCCATGCTTCCTAACTCATGTGTAATCGCATCATACTTTCCTCTTCCCCAATTAAATATCCCATTTTGCCGAGTTGTCTCCTTCTCCGTAGCTATGTAACCAGGTTAGTGATATCGCCAATGATGAAGGTCTCAGGCAGAGTCAGGTTCAGTGACAGGAACAATGAAGGTAAATTACTTTAGACAACAACAAAAAATGACTTCTGCCTGAAGTAAGTTTCCACAACAGGTGGAAATCATAATGGCAACAGTTTTGGACGATACACGCATCCATTGACTGTCCTCCTTATCCACTATACTCAAGATCTAGCCTTATTAAATGGTATCACCTCTCATTTCAAGGATAAGCAGTCAAACCTCAAAATATAAACACTTCATCCTGTGAAAAACTGAAGTGAAACATTTGTAAACGATTTCAAATGTAATCATAACCGTTCTCAAGTAAGGAGTCAAAAAAAAAATCACTGCTTCCACACAGTTCTTCCGGTACATTCTCAGTCAGTCTGGGCACAGCTGCAGCAACATATCTTTTTAAAACAAATGACAGAAGTTCAACTAGCGGGAGCATTCAATGCAATATGTCCTTCCGACACATTAGATTGAAAGTTCAGCGAGTCGGCGTATTCAATTTAATTTTATTTCTTTTTGAATCATCTTCAATTTATTCCTGAGCTGATGACATTTACTTTCTTTTTTAGTGTGTTTTGTGTCTTGAGAATTGTCTTCCCTCAAGAGCATTGGAGGGAGAGACAGTGAATATTTTGGAGTCACAGACAGATCGGTTCATAAAAGCAACAATGTAAGATTTGTCGGAGGAGTGGGCATGAATGTGCATTGTGGGGGATGGGGAATGTATCTGTCTATGACCACAACCCTCAAGGACACAATGGAAAATGAAATTACAATACACAAAGCAGCTACAACACGTTCACAGTGGTAAAGTGGTCATAAAATCAGAGGACCACGGGACTGCTGTCTTATTCGAGAGAGACCACTCGCGGTGATTTAAACTGAGGTTACCACAACTCGGGTGAGGGGCGAGTTTAAGAAAACAAGTGAGGAATGAAGGTAACAATGGAGCAGATATATTAGCTTGAAAATAGAAATGAAAGGCATTGCATCTGAATGTGCGTTGTACTCTCAAAATAAATTGAGAATTCAATGCATATATTGAGGGAATGGATATGATTTAATGACATCCGAAAGACATGGCTACAGGGTGGCTGATATTGAGAACTCAATATGCAGAACACTTTAAATTTTGAAAGCGGAGGCAACCTTCGAAAAAAACAGAATGGCATCTGTTTGACTTTAAAAGGTGATATGACATCAAATGATCAAGGCATTCGCTTAATGTTGTTGATTTTGTGCGCAAAGTGACAGTTGAGTTATGGAGTTATTTCCACCGTGAGGCTGAGTGGATCAAACCAAACGTAATGGGCAGAAGGGCCTTTGTAATGTGGATCTTCATGACTCTATTATATTCTGTACCCTACAGTCCCAGAACAGTCTATAACTGACATTACTTGGTTACAGTCAAGGGTCAGATAATTGAACAAAAGATACGATCCCGAGGGAAGGGATTCAGTTGATACAAGGGAGTCAGTCGGTTTGGTATATTTGGACTTTCAGGCAAAGTCCCGCAATGGAGATGATTGTGTAAGATATAGCGCATGTGTTTTGGGGAAGTGTATTGAGGTGCAGATGAAACTGATTGGCAAAGAGAAAACACCGAGAAGGAATTAATGTTTTTTTTAATTCAACAAGGCGGGCAGTAACAAGTGGACTACACAGGTATTCCTGCGAGAACGCCAGCTACTCAGAACATACATTCATGACAAATGATGAAGGGCTTATATACAAAACGTCAGTTCTCCTGCTTTTGGATGTTGCCTGATCTGCTGTGCGCTCCAAAAGCAACACGGTTTGATTCTGATCTCCAACGTCTGCAGTCCTCACGTTCACCTCTGCCGACGATATCAACGATTTTGATCAGGGAACTGAATGTCACATCTTAAAAGTTGTCGACCACTTCAAGTTGGATGGAAGGACGAGCTGTTACGCGGATGCAGAGATACTTCAACATGAGCTGGTCAGTTTGGGTGAGTTGGCAAATCAAGGGCAGATGCAATATAATTTGAATAAACGTGAGGTTATTTACTTTAGAAGCAAAAACAAGAACGCAGTTTACGACCTGAACGGCTGTAAATTGGGAAAGGGGTGAGTGCAGTGGGACTTAGGTGTCCTTGTGAACCAGTCGAGGAAGATAAGCATGCAGGTGCATTAGGCAATAAAGAAGGGAAATGTTATGTTGACCTTCAATGCCAGAGTTTCATGTACACGAGTCGGGATATGTTCGTGCACTTACACAGGACCTTGTTCAGGTCAAACCGAGAATATGGTGTGCAGATTTGGTTTCCTTTTCTGAGGAAGGATACACTGGCTCTCGATGGACTGCAGCGAAGTTTTATCAGGCTGATTCCAGAGGTGGCAGGACTGAGGGGTGAGCAGAGATTGAGTAGTTGTGTATTGTTTTCTATGGAGTTCAGACTAATGACGATGATTTGTAGAATTATAAATTTCTCACCGGACGAGACAGGGTTGATGCACGGAGAAGATTCCCAATGGTTTATGCCTCCAGAAACAGGGATCACAATATGTGCATTCGGGGTGGACCATTTCGGCCGGAGATACGGTGATATTCCTTAACCTAAGGAGTGATAACCCTGTGGAATTAATTAGCAAGTAATTGATTCTAAGACATTGAATGCATTCACAAGGCGGATATATACAGTACTGGGGACAAATGGAATCAATGATCTGGACAGACAACAGGATTAGGCTTTTGAACTGGATGATCAACGCAGTTAGTGCTGAATGGTGAAGCAGGCTGGAGTGGATGGATGGTCTCCTACTGTTTTTTTCCTTCCATGTTTCTTAGAGAAGATCAGATTGCTTCGAAGTCCCTTCAGGCCGTTAATATTGTGAATATGTCTTCTCTGCGTTTACATTTCTTCATGACAGTGGATCGACAACAATTGAGACTAAAAGATAGAAATTTCAACTTTCGTTTGTCTTCAAGGAATGGGAAGAGAATCGTTTTCACCCGCCAAATTAGGAAATGTAAAGACGTGATCTGTGACTGCTCTCGAGTGATGAATTGTGTGGGATTGCTTTGGAAACATCTATCCTTATGGATTTATGTCTGTGGATTTAGGGAAGGGGGGTATCTTGTGTTTTATGTCACATTTTTGTCAGTGGTTCGGAACTTCCCATTTCTTATTTCAGTTTCAATTATTTAAATAATTCTCTGAATACAAAAACACATTTCAGAGACTCAATCTGTCTTCAATTAAACTGGTCGGTTTGCCTTCTGGCTGATGTATAACTTGTTTATTTTCCTTCCCCACAGTCAATGTAGTGACGGTCTACGTCCTGCTTTGTAAAGATTGTGGATTGTCTCCATGTGTCATACGTTACCTGGGGGCCATGGCAATGGCGGACCTACTGGTTATTATCCTCGATCTGATATTGAGACACATTCCAATTGTTTACTGGGAACAGTTTCATTTCCTGTTATCCATCCCCGTGTGTAATATCCACGCCGTCCTGCTTTATGCAGCCACTGACTGTTCTGTCTGGTTCACCGTCGCTTTTACCTTTGATCGATTTGTGGCCATTTGTTGCCAGAAACTGAAAAGAAAATACTGCATTGAGAAAATGGTGGCTGGTGTTCTGGGAACAGTGACTGTGCTGAGCTGTTTAAAGAACATTTTCTGGTATTTTATGCTCACGGCTCGGTATCGACTGAGGAACTATCCATGGTTTTGTGATGAAATGCACTATGTTGGTTTCTCACGCGGATGGGTCACAATCGAGTTCCTCCACAACGTTTTAACCCCGGGTCTCCCATTTCTCCTGATTCTGATGCTCAATGTGTTCACAGTCAGACACGTTTTAGTGACCAGCAGAACCCGTAGGAGACTCCGGGCTCACAGCAATGGGCATGGTCAGTGCGACACAGAAATGCAAAATCGAAAAAAATCCATTACTTTACTGTTTGTGATCTCGGCCAATTTCATCCTGTTATGGTCAACGTTAATGGTCTATTCTATTTGGCACCGAATGTGGAATATTGGGTATACTTCTATGCATTTAGATTGGTATGTACAGAAATTGGGATACATGCTGCAGCTCCTCAGTTGCTGCACAAACACTGCGATTTATTCTGTGACCCAGACTAAGTTCAGGCAGCAGCTGAAGCATGTCCTGAAATATCCTTTTACCCAAGTTCATCAAACAATCAAATCCAACTGTTAATCAATCCATTCGCAATGTTATCATTTCAATTCAGTTTTTCAGCGGTGAATCACCCTGTCGTCATGGTAAAAGACTTAGGGTAGTGCCAATTTCTCTAACCATATCCCACAGGAGGTTACAGGGACACAATGCATTGTTTCTCTCAACTGAGGAGTCAGTAAGAAAAATCACCATCTCGATGACTGTGTTAATCACTTAATTTCTAAATACAAAAGTGCTCATTAAAAAGTGCCAAGCAGTAGGATGCATTCAATTGTTGTTTGTCTTCGTGTTGAAGAAGCTGAGCTGCAGAGAGGCAGATTCAGCCCAAGTCCTGATCCTCAGGGAAGAGGAAATGAGGAGGCAGGGGCCGAGTTCAGAAGTTGGCTTTCAGACATTCTGTCCTTCCTTTCACCTCTGGGATACCCACTCTGACCTAGCCTCAGCAAATTTCATTTCTCTTCCTTTGTCTGTCTTGCTCCATATCTACTTCCCACTCTCACAATAACCGTTGCTCTCCTGCTCCCATTTTTGTCTCCTTCTGCTTATTTCTCTGACAAAATTGATTGGAAAAAAAGCTGTCTGTGTCTCCAAAGACATTGTCTGCAGAAGGATACAACCGTGCAACGTCGGGGATTCACAGGGCTTGATGCATTAACTCCCTCACCAAGAGAATCTGCCGCTTGTGTCGTAACGTTGGCATGTCAGCAGAGCGCTGCATTTTAACACTTGTACTGAAAGAAGGTTAGAGACACTCTCCGCACTGATCCATAATTTTTTTAATTCATCCATTCATTCAACCTTCCTTCCAGCAGGTACCGTTGCATTTAGGTTTAGACCAGAGATGTACTGATATACAAACACACAGAAATATACACAAGTAAAAACACACTGACACACACAAACAGTGACTATGTTCAGTAACTGACAATGACCTGAGTTTTAGTATCTTCAGTACAGTTTGTGTCAATCGAATAACTCTCAGCTTTTCCAGATGAAATGTCGATGGAAATGTGGGACACGGTTGCGATGCTTCTTGCTCGAGATGGAGGTGAATGCGTTTAATAAGCTCATGATTATTTGTAGAATAAACAAACATCCACTCGGACAACAGGTCCATGTCATCCATTGATGTCAAATCGTGAAATGGATTGAGGTTCACCGTCAGAAACACATTAAAAGTAAACTCATTGTCTTTACTGCACCTACACTTACATCTTGAGTTGGTCTGTGTCAAATTACTGTGTTCCATTGTGGGATAAATCTGTGTCGCCTGGATGCAGAAGAATCTGTTCCCATGCCTGATTGTATTGTAGCTGGTTTGACACTGCAGCTTTGTCTGTGTGTGTGTGTGTGTGTGTGTCTACCAATCCTTTTCACTGCCTCTCAGCTTCTCCTTTCTTTACTCCCCCAAAGGTGGTCCTCAATTTTACCTGTTCACAGTATTGTACACCAAATCAAATCTTGTGCCCCCAGAACAATGGCCCCCCTCATATATTCCATTCCCCACGCACACATACGTTGCCCCCACCTGACAAATATCTTTCTCTGAAATATCACGTTTCCACATTTCAGTTTCCTCCCAAATATAGTTCCAAATGTATGCCCTCTGTTCCAATTTTGCAAGCTACTCACTTTGAGACTCCTCAAATATTGCTACTTGTAAACGTTTGCACCCCCTTGAAATATTTCCTACCCTGATTTTCACTTCAAAACTTTTTGCCCCTCACAAAATATTTCAGCCTTTCAGATTCTCGTGGCCCCATTACATTTTCATTCTCCCCCATACCGTATATAAATGCCTTGTTGTCTCCCTCCGTGTATTTTCCTGCTCTTTGCCAAGTCCATACCCCAACACCAGAGGGCTGGAGGATACAGGGTGTATGGCCCATGAGCCAGAGATTCACCGGCCTTTCACTGACTGCCTTACGTCACGCAAGGGGAGCAGACAGACCGTTGTGTGATCGAAAACTAAACTCAAGCATATTATGTTTCCTCTCGGGTATACGGGTCAGAGATGTCTCAGATCTTCTGCAGTACCTTTCGAAGGGGGAGGGGGAGCAGCCGGCTGTCGTGGTACATAACAGCATCAATCCTGTCGGTAAAAATCGGAATGAGTCCTACAAGCAGAAATAAGGGAGTTACGAAACGAGTTAAAAAGTAGGACCTCACAGATAGTAATGTCAGGTTTGCCAGCAGTGTCACTTGCTAGTCAGAGCAGAAATGAAAGATTGGAGGATGAACGAGTGATTTGAGAGATGCTGCAACAGGGAGGCGTTAAGATTTTTGGGACATTGGGACCTGTTCAGGGGGAGGTGGGTCTACTAAAAATTCGACGATCTACTCTTGAGCAGGACTGGAACCAGTGTCCTTGGGGTGCTGTTAGGAACGCTGTTGAGAGTGTTTAAGCTAATGTGGCAGGGCTGTTGGAACCAAATGAGGAGGTTAGTGGAAAGGAAGGATGTAGTAACTAAAGCCTATACCAAACTAAATAATGATCTCAGCGTGACTAAGGGGAAGAGTAGGCAGGGAGCAGATGTTGAAATCAAAGGGACAGGTGGACTCAGCTGCATTTGTTTTAATGCGAGAAATGTAGTAGACTCTCCAGCTATCCCATTTATATAACATCCAGAACCAAAGAATCCGATATAAGCAAATATCTATATTCACGACAGATGTCCATACTTCCGTTAGCTCCTCTATACAACTCTCTTGTTTATGTAAATTGCACCATTTCATAAAATATTCGCTGTCTGTGTGAACCATCTCGGTCCTACCCTGAGAAGCCTTACGTCCTTTTTTTATCACCTTCAATCCCTTCAGATCTCTCTGCATCTTCCTTGAATCCACAAACAACAGTTCGTCTCATGTTATAACTCTTCTAGCTCACATGTCTCTGTAATATTGCTCAATTTCTGCAAATCTCGTTTGCTATCACCAGACATTCCAATCCTCCTGGTCCATATTAGTCTATTGATCCGTTGTAGCATTTTCGCACCTGTAGCAGCCTCCAACTCGTAAATGCACTCTGCCCCTGTAACCTCCTCAAATAGTACAGTCTTTATGATGTCTTCCAGCATCTGAAACGCTCTCAATTTCTGTAACCGCCTCCAGAGCAGCACTCCACATCTCTGTGTACCTGATGAGAATGCTGCAAACCTGCCTTCACAACTTTCACTAATTCTTCGAGATCCATGGTCTGGAGTAGCTGGTGATGGACTGGGGTGGATAAAGTTAAAAAGCAGACAAAATTAGGTCGTAATGCAACATATTTATTTGTCAGCACTAGATTACAGCGTACTGCTCCTGCCTCAGGTAGTTGTGACTGAACTAACTGGTGGAGGAGCAGCGCTCCGAAAGCTAGTGCTTCCAAATAAACTAGTTGGACTATAACCTGGTATCGTGTGAATTTTATCTTGAAGCTCATGCAGCCATACAATTCTCATTTTGTCTGTTTCCTTCAATCCCGACAATTCTCCCTGTCTCTGTGAACTGATCCAGTCCCTTCGAACCTACCTATCTCAGTAAACACCAGCACTTCCAGTTACCACCCAATGGTGTAATCTCCAGCCTCTGTCATCCTCTTTTTCGCTGTAACTTTTATTCCGAGAACTTATCTGTTCTCTAACCACCATCAGTGCTGTCAGACCAGCCGAATTCTGTGGCATCTTCCGGTCTCTACAACCCGGGTTTTCTCTGCAGGCTTCTCTCGTTTCTGCATTCCCCATTCTCACCGGTTATAGATCCTTGTTCAGGGGAACCAATATCTCATTACTGACCTGTACGAACACCGACAAATCATCAGTGTATCAATAAATTTGCCTCTGTGTCTAAGTTCTCGTCAGTTCAATTTCAATCTTATCCACCTCTTTTCATTTTGCAGATCAGTCTGTTGAATCTTCTCTGGACTGCCTCCAATGCAAGAACATTTCCCCTCGAGATAGAGGACCAAACTTCGTCAGGTATTCTTAGGGTGGGCTGGCTGGAGCCCTCCATTATTGTTGGAAAGCATCGCTATTTTTATTCTCCATTATCTTTGAAATCAATGCCAGGGTTCCCTTTAACTTCTCTCTGACCTGCTGACCCTATATGCTATCTTTCTGATATTTATACACAAGGATTCACAAGTTCCTCTGTGGTGCAGCTTTCTGCAGTCGATCTGAAACCAAGAGGTGACATTAATAAGCAACAAAGTGTTGGAATGCTTGATAAACGATGTTGCATAAATGATAACTGCACACTTCGAAACCAATGTAGTAAACACAGTCCATGAGATCTTCAAATAATGAAGCACAAACGAGCATCGAGTCTGCTCCACCACTTGATTATGGCTGAATCATTTCCAAACCCCGTTCTTTCACCTATCCCCTGTAACCATGGTCCCCTGACTCATCAAGAGCCTGTCTATCGCTGAGTTAAATACATTGAATTGTTTCTCCTCCACAGCCGCCTAAGGCAGTGAGTTCCACAGATTCATCACCCTCTGCCTGAATAAATTCCTCCACATCTCCATATTAAATGGCTCTCTCTTCACGCTGAAATTGTGCCCTTAAGGCCCTAGTGTTTCCTGATAGTGGAAACAACTTCACCAAATTCACTCTAGTCAGGCCCCTCAGTATTCTGTGAGGTTGAAGGATGCTTTGCCGCCGTCTCCTAAACTTCAACGAGTACAGACCCAGAGTCTTCAACTGCTCCACATGTGACAAGCATTTCACACCTTGGATCTTTCTTGGAACCCTGTTTCCCGTTTCCCTTCACACCCTTTGTCCAGTCTGTTAACGTATAGCGTGTACAGTGCCGTCACAGCATTGACCTCTGTGGAGCTCCAACTGTCACTGGCTGACTCCTTTATACCCACTCGTTGTCTTCTGACAATGCCAAGCATGCTGTTCTGTAAGTGAAATTTCATTTTACAAACGCTTTGGATTTGTTTCTTTTTTTTAACCGTCTGTGGCCAGTATACGAGATAAAAGAAAGGAACGGCCCTTTGGGATTTTCAGAAACTTTTCAACAAGGTCCTACTGAATAAGCAAAAATGGCCCATGTGTGATTGGAGGGATCATGCTGGCATGGATTGAGAATTCCTTCAGAGCCAAAAAACTAACTGGGAACGGATTAGTGTTTGATCCCTATCTATTCTCAAATTGATTTGGTGGATGGCCAAAATCTAATGTTCCACATTTGTCTGTGATACAAAATTACATGGGGGTGCGATTTGTTTGGAGGAATCAAAGGGGACAGGACCAGCCCGTCAGTTTCCTTTTTTTTCTAATATTCATTGATGGGATGTGGCCATCTCCAGCTAGACCATAATTTCTTTTCCATCTCTATTTACGTGGAGGTGGTGGTGCTGAGCTGCCTTTCTGGACCATTGCAGTCCTTTGATGTCGGGAGAGACACATTGCTGAGAGGATGGAGCGTAGCTTTGAGAGGACCTTGGAAATGCTGGTGTTCCCGTGCACTTCTAACCCCTGCCCTTCCCAGTTATATTTGTCCCGAGTTTGTGAACAGCTGTTGAAAGGGCCTTCCTGAGTGAACTTAGCGCTGCTTTCCGATCCTTTTTTTCACTTATTAATTCATTCATCCACTCATTAATTCATTCACTCATTCATGAACATGGCAATTGCTGGCTCGGTCAGCGTTTATTATTGATTTTGAGTAGTCCCTGAGAAATTGGTGTTGACCTCCCTTCTTGAGCCACTGCACCACTGTTTGAACTATTGTTATCTGTGTACCCTCCAGCAGGCGTTACAACACTCCTCACATCTGTAACTGCATGCAGACAATACAGTTCTCCCTTTATATGTGACAACCTCTCCACCTGCAACTCTTATCGTTCCTCACAATATCTCACCTCCCCTATTTCCTTCTGTGCTGTTGATCGCACAAA
This sequence comes from Chiloscyllium plagiosum, assembly GCF_037043375.1. Lineage (NCBI taxonomy): Eukaryota > Metazoa > Chordata > Chondrichthyes > Orectolobiformes > Hemiscylliidae > Chiloscyllium > Chiloscyllium plagiosum. The sequence goes on along the minus strand of NW_028270179.1, from coordinate 5,090,061 downwards.
TTATTTATTATTCTTGTTTCAACTTCTGAACAGCCATAACCTCTTCTTTTCTAAATTTGTAACACCTCAGTGTCTGTAGCCCTCCATTTTACTTTAAACAATAAAACTAGAAGTTCCCGTCCTCAAATCTCCATTAATTACAGTGGCTGGATTTGGTAAATTGGCACTTTTTCACCCTCCCTATGCTCCTCATATCCTGAGGGCACTTGAACAACATCAGTGCTCCAAATATCTATATATACCACAAAATATTGCAAGTCTTGCCACTAACATCCAACAATCTCCAGAAGCAGCAACACTCCCTGGCTGTAACTTTACATTTGTTGATGTCTTCATTTCTCTGTCAGCAGCTCGTGAAAAGATTTTAGATTCTGCAAAGTTCCATCACCAACAAGCCACCATCTCTCTATTTATTTTGTATTCAGCAGTGCCTGGAACTCTCCCTGTATCATTAAGTAACTTGCTTTAGGCACGACAAGTCTTTTTCTCCAGATAACCATTTCCCATTCAATACCCGTTTAATCATTGTAACAACCTCTGTCCACAGCGTTCCTCCTCTTTTGCATTGTCTTCCAGGCACAACGGTGATCCTGCGAGGAAGCAGGTGGGAATGAGACATTATAAATCTCATCTAATGCTTGCGGCCGACCATTAATGGGAATCACAAAAAACAGAGAAGCTGAGAACGAGAAGCACTGAGGAAGAGAATATAAATCAGAAGCGAGTATGAGGGCCTACTGGGACTTGGAGTTGGAGAAGCAGCAGAGCAGGAGGTTTCCATCAGTAACTAGTCACAGAGTGAGTGCAAATGTGAGGGAGCAACGTAGGGCAGGACCTTGAAGCTAACTCACGAATAGTAGTTATAGAGGCAGCAAGGTGGGAGGATATTAATCAGTAATGAGGATCGGAGCCCAATCGTACTTGGGAGTCACAGAGACGGTGACCCTGCGAGGAAGTCGAGTGGTGAGGGAGCTGGTGGATTATACGCACCTGGGAGTCACAGAGACACCTTTCTGCTGCTTGGAGCTGGCCGCACTGAGATTGAGGCGTGACAAAGAGGCGTCACAAAAAAAAGCTGAAAGTTCAGTTGCTGATAATACACCATCATTTGCAAATGCCTGTAGATTGCTATAAATTAGCAAATGTATTTTGTTCAGCTTCTGACAGAAGAGTTGAGCTCAGAAACAAGAGGATGAACGAAAGTCAGAGCCAACATGGTAACAGGTGACCGAGCTGGGACTGATTTCCCTGTGGAGTATTTGGGAGGGATTGAAAATATCTTAGCGTGGAAATGGGATCCAAAAAAGAAAGTAGATGACGCGAACAGGATACAACCAATACCTGGAGATGCAGCTGGTACTAATTTATAAAATCAGGTTTAACAGTGGCAGATGGGGTATGAAATAAAGTCTACATCTTAGGTACTTGAATACGCTAAGTTTTGAGAGTTATAGATGCAGATTGTTGAGTGGAAATCTGATGTACTAATAATTGAGAGCTGGCTCAAGGATCGGCTGCACTTGGTGTTTAATATTGTTGGGTATAAAGTGTTCTGAAACGATAGAAAAATGACGACGGGTAGCAGTATTGGTTTAGACTAGCATCAGATAAGGAGTCCAAGCACTGAAGGAATTTGGTTGGAGTTACAGAACAATAAGTGAACAATTGCACTGTGAGGTACAGAGCGTAGGTCACCAACCATTGAAAAAGATGGAGAAAAGAAACATGTAGGGGCATTTGAGAATGATGATAATCAAAGTTTGTGAGAAGATTTGTAGCTCGGGTGCTCGTTGCTGTGGTTCTGTTTGCCGAGCTGGAAGTTTTTGTTGCAAAGATTTCGTCCCCTGCCTAGGTGACATCCTCAGTGCTTGGGGCCCTCCTGTGAAGCGCTTCTGTGGTGTTTCCTCCGGCATTTATAGTGGCCTGTCCCTGCCACTTCCGGTTGTCAGTCTCAGCTGTCCGCTGTAGTGGCCGGTATATTGGGTCCAGGTCGATGTATTTGTTGATGGAGTTTGTGGATGAGTGCCATGCTTCTAGGAATTCCCTGGCTGTTCTTTGTTTGGCTTGCCCTACAATGGTAGTGTTGTCCCAGTCGATACCCAACATGAACAAAACTAACGTAGTGTCCAAAATACCATGCAAGGACTGCACAAAACACTATATAGGACAAACAGGAAGACAGCTAACGATCCGCATCGATGAACACCAACTAGCCACGAAACGACATGACCAGCTATCCCTAGTAGCCACACACGCAGACGACAAGCAACACGAATTCGACTGGGACAACACTACCATTATAGGGCAAGCCAAACAAAGAACAGCCAGGGAATTCCTAGAAGCATGGCACTCATCCACAAACTCCATCAACAACCACATCGACCTGGACCCAATATAACGGCCACTACAGCGGACAGCTGAAACTGACAACCGGAAGCGGCAGGGACAGGCCACTATAAATGCCGGAGGAAACACCACAGAAGCGCTTCACAGGAGGCTCCCAAGCACTGAGGATGTCACCTAGACAGGGGACGAAACGTTTGCAACAAAAACTTCCAGCTCGGCGAACAGAACCACAGCAATGATGATAATCCTACAGAGCAGTTATGTTCAGAAACATAAGTTATCCAGATCTACACTGGATGCTTGTGGTGCAGTGTCATGAGAGGCGAGTGTTCTTGAATTGCATGAAGGAGTGCTCACTGAAGGAGTATGTGCACAGTCGAAGAGAGCACGTACTATTGGACCTGGTCCTTGGGAAAGAGGTGGTTCAAGTGGGTTCAGTGTTAGTAGGGGAACGTTTTCGTGTACAGCAATTATTTTATTCTAAAGTTCAGGATGTTGGTCGACAATAATAAGTATTAATTGAGACTAGGAAATATTATTTGACTGATAGCGGCCTTCAATGAGACAAGTATGGAGCTGGGAAGGTTTGACTAGAACACCGAGTTGGTCAGATAAAGAAAACACTGAACAATGGGATCCCTTCAAAGAGGAGGTGGTTTGGTTTCAGTCGAGGATTGATCCCTCAAATAGGAAAGGCAGGATAACCAAACCCAACATTTCCAGGATGAAGAAGAACAACCATAGAATCGGTGTCAGTTAGAGAACAAAATTGGGAACCAAGAGGAAAAGAGGGTAGATATATGGGTAAACGGAAAGCCAGGAGCAAGTGAGGACTGCAGATGCTCGAGGACAGTGTTGAAAAATGCGGTGCTGGAATCGACGTTTCCGGCATAAGCCCTTCTTCAGGAATGAGATTGCTGAAGAAGGGCTTATGCCCGAAACGTCGATTCTCCTGCTCCTCGGATGCAGTCTGGCCTGCTGCGTTTTTCCAGCACCACATTTTTCAACTAAACGGAAAGCCAACAGAGGGCTGCCCCACAACCGTGTGTGGGCACCCAATACTGAGCGTGCAAAAAGATGGAGTCAGGCTCGGTCGAAAATGAAAACAGGATTCATAACTGGAAATCGTTATCTACGAGGAGCTCAGATATACTTGGATATTTTATAGATGCATGTTCAATGGAAGCACTCTAGAGAGGATTAGATGATTATTGATGCAAAAAGAAATATGTAAGGATATGGGGGACATAGGAAATCATTACTGAGAAATGAGTTCTTTTGACGAGCTGGTGTAAACAAGCTCGGCCAAATGACATCCTTCTGTGCCACTGTGTAGTTCAGTATGATGTCATGAGAGTCTTCCAAATCCAATAATGTCCTGTCTCTTGAAACTCATCGATATGTGTGATGCATTCTAATCTCGGCAACCGACATCAGCAAGTGCGTTGCTCTTTATCTCTGCAACTCATCCAAGCCATATAACCTTTTTTCCTCTGGGGACCACTTACAAATCCTGTTATCCTCACTGTCTACAAAATATTCCCTAAGTATTTATAGCTCTCCCCTTCTCTGCGACTACTCTGATCCATCGAAACCTAAGCTTTGCAATTTCCTCCAATCCACAAAACAATCACCGTTACTAACTCCCTTTTGACCTGACATGTCGCATATCTCCTTAAATACCTCGGGCAAGTGCAGTATTCATTATATCTTCAACTTTCTCCAGCACCTACAACTCTTCCCATCGGTTTTGTTTGCTGCAATCCCCTCAAATGTCCCTGTTGTGTAATTTACCACAATGGCCAACCAGCTGTGTAATGTCCTCTCGTCCCTGCAGCGCTCCAGATTCTGTAACCAATTTCTGCTCCTTCACAGCTCATTATCTCTGCAACCTCCAGATTCTAAATCCATCCTGATGTGTGGAAACATGGCCAGGCCTCTCTTTCTCCGTAATGTCTACCAAATGTTAAAACTGAAATAACTCCACGGAGGTCAGTATCTCCTTACCAAATCACCTTCATGCATAGTACATGGCACTGACCCAAGCTTATTCAGAGCCTGCTCCAATATTGAACAGAGCCCCTGACGCTCCTGTTTATTTTTGTTCGCCCTGATTCCCACACGTTACCACGTTAGCAGTGTCATCAGGAAATACATGTTAATGAGGTTTGCCTGACGGAATTCATTCCAATCACTACAGAGCCACTCCAAGTATTAATAAAATTCATTAATACTTACAAATCTCCTAGTCACTGAAATCTCCTCCAGTTTCTCCAGCATTCTCTCTCAAATCCTTTTCAGTAGGATCTCCTCTTGTCAATCTTCTGTAGGGATAACACAAGCTTTTATCTTTCTCTGTTTTCGGCAAACTCTCGATCTCATCCTCCTCCACCCAGAACTCTCTTAGTAATCTCTAACTGCTTCCAAAAAATAGATCCGCCTTATGTCTGTGGGCTTCCACTAAAGGAGGAAGGGGTTATCGAAGCAGTGCGCTTCATAGTGCATGGAGAAATTTACCGAAGTCAGGAATTTTTGTGGAAACTGTAGATTTACAATCGTTGGAATGGTTATGGAACACAAAGGATGATACAGAAACTGGCAGTTTGTAGACACAGTGGATGAATGTTTATTTCAGTTGCAGACAGACACAGGGAACTAAATCATGAGCTGCATTGTCTCGGAATCATTTTCATCAGGTTTCGTGCAACCTTTTTTCTCTCCCGGTCATTTGTGTCCAGATATTGATATGGTTGGTCTCGCTCCATTTTCACTTCAATCAAAAACAAAAGCTATTTCTGTCTTCGCAATCTCGTTCAGCCCCTAGAACAAACCATATCCCGGCAATCTGCCCCAGCATTCATACACCTTCCTATCTATGTAACCTCTTCTGCGATCTCCAGCCATCCTGGTCTCTAGCACTTGCTGCCGTCCCTGAATTCCTTCTTAACAGTTCACCGTGTCAAATGAAATGACAGCTTCAAATAGTACGAATCAGGTCAGATATTGCTTTCGTTCTGGAGATGTGGCTGTCGTGTGACCAAGACAGAGAACCACGTAGTCAAGGATTTTCACCAATTATAAAGGAAGGATAAGTAGACAAACTCACTAAATTAGCATTATGTATAAAGGTTGGGATCAGTATTATATTGTCGCTAATCAAATTACTCACTGCTCCTCCCTGCCTTCTCCCCTCATCCCTGCACATTGATCCTATCTGATATTGGTAACCATTCAAAACTTCAGAAAATAACGACAGAGTTCCCTGCGTACACTGGCTGCAGTATATTTTTAAAGCCCTTATTCTGACTACCAGGAGACAATAGGAATTCATGCGCAGATCCAGCTACCTTAAAAAAATGGGTTTATACTTTCTGCCTCTACTCCACTTCCATGCGTGACTTCCAGATCCTTGCCATACTCTGTGTGAAGTGACAACTTTCGGAATCATTTCTCTACTATTTCGAGCAATTATATTAAATATTCGCTGCTGGTAATTAATCTCTCCATCAGGAACAAGATGTTCTCTCCCTCTCGATCCAGGTCCGTTACAACATGTGCAGCCCAATCAAATCACCTCTCAGCAACCTCTGTTCCAATCTTTCCTCTGAACCGCACTTTCACTTTCAAAGGGGAACGGATCTTCACTGTCTTCTCTCCATTCCAATTCCATCCTTCCATGTGATGGGGTGACCAGAACTGCACACAGAACACAATCTGTTTCTGAGATCATCACTTCTACAGTTCCGGCATCGGCTTCCTGCTCTTACGTTCGGCATTTTGCTTGACAGAAGAAATCATGTCATTTGCTGCCTTAACGAAATTTTTGATGTGTCCAGCTACCTTCAGGGACCTGACCATAATTCGCATTTATTGTGTGTTTCTCTCTATTATTGATGTCCCCACATGCCTTGTCTTACATATCTCTTGGTTGTTTGCTCCATTCACCTACACCCTACAGACTGTGATCTCTTGTCAAATAAAAGTTAGTCGCGTGAAGTTGCAAGTTGCTTATCAATCCATTAGAGTCGGTTTAATTACATGCAAACGTCCTTGAACATGTCCAGTCCGACTTTTCCAGAGTCCCTGAGACTTCCTCAGTGACCGTTTTTCCTCTGTCTCAGAATTTCAGCCTCGAAAGTTTTAGTCAGCGCCTTGTTCCACATTAAACAAAGTTGCAGTGACAGCCATTCTCTAATCCTCCACCACGATCCCTGTATCCATTGAGGATTGATTGCTAATAGTCAGCATAAGGCAGGGGATTTTTCCTCGGCTTCTTTTAACAGCCTGGAATATTGTGTTAGCCCCTGTTAAAGATGTGTAGCTCCTGTATAATTTCCCTCTCCATAAGTTCATAATTCCCAATATTTTGCACTACACGTATAACACCTCCAAATTGTGTTCCAGACAGACAGGGGCCAAAACCACCTTATGATTTGGTCAATTCTCATTTTAGTCGAGTTTCATGAGGGTTTCCCTCCACAACTATCTGCCTCAAGAACTACCTTCTCTGCCCGCAAAGTATTCCTCTCATCTCACACTAATCCGATTATTTTCCCTTTCGTGTAACAACTATCATTGCCTGGGTATCCCACAATAGACCAGCAGCCCTGTTACAGTGCCATCTTTAGAATGTCTTTACAACTTATGATTGTCAATCTGAAACTGTCCTGGTCCCCTTTGTGGATAAGCCCCTGAGGGTCTGGTGGAACGCATTGTGCAGGAGAGGGACATTATCCTCGTTCAGATGTGGCTGTGGTGACCATAGCACCAGACCCTGCCAGTTTGGTCCGTGGCTGACCTCTGGGTCTGTGATATGCCAGCCTTTTGTCTGAATGCCCAGCAGTGTAGGAAAGAAGTCAGGGACATTCTCTAACTACCAGATGAAGTGCCACAATCCACTTTGTAACCTCGCCCTCACTGTATTTCTGATACTGCACCCACCTCCCACTAAGCCTCATGTTCTCCCCGTCTAACAGTTGTACTAACCATTTACATCTCCCTAATACATCTGGTAATTATCAGATTCCAGAAGGTACCATCCCACATGAGGGCAGAAAGACACAACATAGTTAGAGGACATCCCAACATTTAGCGCCTCACCCACGAACAGGGGAAGGATCCAGACCTTAACACCCCCGAGAGGGCGATGGACCTTGTCCAGCTGCTGAACTGGCATCTGAGACTCCCCTTGAGTCGTTGTGCTGGGCAACGTAACTGTCTGTGGGCAATGATATCAAACTTCATTGTTTTGTGGAAATGCTCAGCAACAAGACAATACAGCGGTTGTGTGAGTTGATTAGCTCAGGCTGAGGAGAAATTCTGTGAAAAGCAGGGTAAGGCAAAGCAATAATTCCGTGAAGTTCAGAGATAGCTCAAAGTCATTCTGGATAAACGCCGAGAGGGTTTGTCTCTGAGCACGGAGTTCTTGCAGTCACATTGCAATGAGAGGAGCCGGTGCCCTCTGCAGCACTGAAATACTGAAGCGTACTCTCAGTGGGTTGGAAATGTGCTGTGATGGCCTGTGAGGCTGGCATGTGACCGATGCCAGTATTGGAGGACGTGAAGTACATGCATATTCCGTCTGTGCAGTATCCTCTAAAAGGATGGCGTCGCAGGTTCGAGGGATGAGATGGAGTCACCAGTTACCGACACTGAATTACATGTGCAATTTTCAATATTGATTTTCCCCACAGTGGGAAGGACGACATGAAGTTGCAAATTGATGAGGAGAGAGCGACGTTAATGGGACTGTTGATCCTCAATAATAATTCAGTCAACATCTCGCCACTCTCTTTTAAAATCTTGTGTTTAAAAACAGAATAACTCAGGAGCAGACCTTTCAACCCAATAAGCCTGCAATATTACATGTTGTCTTTCCGAAGTTAAAAAAAGAAAGCGTTAGCTTCCACACTTCGATGTAGTTCTATTCCCTGCCTACTTATCTCTGTATCAACATACCTCTGAAAATTTGCTATTTCAACTTCTTCTCCACTATCAGTGCATTCGATGCACTTTCACATGATGTATGAAAAGGCAAAAAAATGCCTATGGTATCTCTTTCAAACGTTCCTCTTCTAACGAATATCTTTCGTCCTAAGTAACTGATGTCCTACTCTGTTGAAAAAAAAAGCCTTCAACTATCATTCTATCTATGACGATGATAATATTGTAAGTGCTGATCCGGCAGCCGCTCAGCCACTGATGTCCAAGTGAAAACAAACCAAATTTGTCCAATTTATCCTTATGGATAATGCTCGTCAATGGAGACAACATCCTGGTAAACGTTTCCATACCCTCTCTAACACCCCCACATCGTTCTACTGGTTTGGCAACCAATAATGTATACAGTGTTCCAACTAGTTATAGATGCAACATAACTTGTCAATTTTTGTATTGTATGCTCTGATTGATGTCTGCACGTTTCTCATAAGTCTTCATAAAAACCTTATCTACCCATGTTATCACTTTCAGGGAACTATGGTACCGTACCCTGAGATCCCTTCAGATGCTGATGCAGAAAATAGTTTTTTCATTAACTATATATTTCTCTCCTGCAGCAGACCTTCTAAGCTGCATCACCTCGCAATTGTGCAGATAACATTACATCTGCCTTTTCTCCATCCAGTTCTCCAGCATATCTGTATTCTGTTGCATCCCATGATAATCATCCTCATGATCCATAACTTCCCCAATCTATTCACACATCTCCACTCATAAAAACTCCATTCCACCACTACTCTGTCCGAGCAGTTATCTATCCATCTTCTCGACTGACCGCTGATCCTATATTTCCTCACCTTCTGTATATTTTCCATACGGAACCATATGAAAGTCATGGTAAAGGGACATGTGTCCAAAGTTCAGCCCCATGCTCTCATCTATCATCTTTGTGACATTCTCAAAAATTCAATCCTGTTGGTGAGGCGCGATCATCCCACTTCAAAGCCATGTTGCCTTTTCTTAATAAGTTCACATTTTCTGAATGTGCGTCAGTCATATTTCTGAGAATCTCTGATGTTTTCCCTGCCGCTGACGTAAGACTCACGGTATGAAATTTTACGATTAATCCTGCTGCCTTTTTTAACAAGGGACGACATTAGCTATTCTCCAGTACCCTGGAACCCTTCTTGTGACTGAAGAGCATACAAAGAGTGATCACAACGACCCAGATATTTACTCCTTCGCCTCCCGCAGTATTCTGGGATTTTCCCATCATATCCTGGAAGCTTGTCTCCTTTAATGCTTTTCCACACACCCAGCACATCCTACTTATTTTTTTTTAACTTTGAAATGCTCTGGAATCCTTCCTTTGGCACACCATCCACCATGCACTTCTTCTTTGTGAATACAAATGCAAAGTCCTCGTTTAGGACTTCACCCATCTTCCACCAGCTCCACACATAAATTCCCTCCTTTACCCTTCTGTCCACCTACAGTTTTCCCGGCTACCCTTTTAATTAAAAAAAAGTTTGGGATTTTTCTGAATCCAGTTTGCCAAAGACATTTCAATGGCGCTGGTTGTTTCTCCTGAATCCGGGTTTACGTTTTTCCAGTTGTTTTCTACTTTCGTTTTTCCAGGCGTCCGACTGCATTCAGTTTCCAAACACTTAAATGTGTTCATTTTACTTAGTGACTGATATCACAATTACTCTTGTCTCAAGGTTTCCCAAATCTTGCGAACATTACAATCGTGTCTCGATGACCAGATCTCATATTCGTAAATGTAGTAACATCAAGAAGGGTCTGATGGGCTTTTCTGGCAATTCTTCCAGCTTCATCGCGGTATCCTACACCGTTGAGTTTCCTCTAAGTTTCTCTTTAAACTCAGAACCATATACAAACCTTCTACAGCTACATGTGGATTCTATTGTTTGCCTTTTATGTTCCTTACTTGTTTTTGTTCTCTGTGTTGAAAAGAAATCCGCTAAATATCGCTTGTTGATTCTTGCCAGCATCATTTTACACACAGTTGTGTAATCGATTCTGCCAGACAGGAGGTACAGATTTTTGAAAAGACAAGGATTGTTGAAGACAATCAACATGGCTTTGTGTGCACACAGACAAGTCTCACAAACTTGATTGCATTTGTTGAAGAGATGAACAGATGTTGTCTTTATTGACTTCAGCAGAGCCTTAAACATGGTTTAGCCTGATATTCTGGTTAGTAAGATGAGATCACATGGGATCAAGGAGAGCTTGTCAACCAGCTACAAAATTGGCTTGATAGAAGAAGAACAAAGGTTGGTGGTCGAGGGTAGTTGTTCAGACTGGAGGCCTGTGACCAGCGGTATGTCATAAGGATCGGTGCTGTGTCCATTGATGTGCGTCATTTGCATAAATGATTTTGTTGAGAATATAGGAGCCAATGTTATTAAGTTTGTAGATAACAAAATTAGTGGTATAGTGTGTAGTGAATACGATTATCGAAGACAATCTTGATCAGCTGGACCAGTGTGCCAAGGAATGAAAGACGGAGTTTAATTCAGATGTTGTATTTTGTTAAGACAAACTAGGGAGGAATGACACAGTTTTTGGAAGGGTCTTAGGCACTGTTGTCGAACAGAGAGGTAGACTAAGGGGTGCAGCTACAATGTTCCTTGGAAGTGGCATCAGAGATGGACAGAGTGGTGAAAGCGGCTTTTGGCACACTTACCTTCATTGGTCAGAGCATTGAGTTGAAGATATGAGTAACATTACCTTCAATCTGTCACTTATACATAGGAGGTTTCGGCGTGACATTATAAAGGTTTATAAAAAAAAGTGGGACATAAGTTACGTGATTAGCCAAGCTTATGTGAGGCCAAAATTGGAGGGTACAACCATGAAGTGATAGAGCAACAATTTAACAACGGAGCTGAGGGCAACATTTTCCACAGCGGACGGTGCATATATGGAACAAAGTGACAGAGCACATCATCGGAACAAGTAAAATTGCTGCATGCAAGAGACATTTGGATAGGTTCTATGGAGAGGAAAGGACTTGAAGGGACGTGGGCCAAACGCAGGCAAATGCAACGTGTTCGGTTTGTAAAACCGGGTCAGCATTGATGAGATGGGCTTAAGTGTCTGATTCCGTATAGCTTGATTCGATGTCTCCAGTTACTGGAAGAGGAGACTATGTTGCAGAGACTGAAGCATGTCATAGAGATAGGACTCTTAGTCTGGATTGGAGAACGTTTCAAATTCGTGGAGGGATGCGGAGGAGGAGAAGGAGATTGCTAAGACAGGAACTGTTATTGAGGTTAGAATGATTCAAGATACTGGTCCACAAGACATGCAATAGATACGGTGTTGGAGAAGAAGCACAGAACGAAAAGATCACGGATAGCATTACTACTCTCTTCTCGGAGGCCGACGTTCACACCTGTTGCAGTAATGCTTGTTAAACAGCACAGGCCTCGATTGATAACTGTGAACTTCCCTCTGCTGTCTTAGTACTACCTAAGTTAACGTAGGGGTGATAATTGAGCCTGTGGTGTGTCGGTACTGTGCTCCCCTCCAGCACTTTATCTGTGTCAGGTCTTGTTCACCGATATTTGGAGTCAACCCATAGGTCTCTGTTCTGTGCACTGTGAGTGATCATACCTCGCTGCAGAATTTATTGAAGGCCCCAGAACTGCCTTCTCTTGGTCTCTCTGGCTGACCAACCATCTGCAAAGAGATAATGGACGAGACACCTAGCATTTGGGAGGTGTATTGAGTTCGGAACTTCCTGAGAACCCGCGAGAGACAGAGAAGTAAAACAAACTAAGAAATTAGCTTGACGATTACACATGCAGAATGGTACTATTTGCCATAGTTATCTTGAAAATACCAGTATCCATACCTCGTCTGTGCTGCCTCATCTCTCTGGAGTAGAAACTTCTTTTGGCTCTGGTTCGGATGCAGCTGCGCAATGGGCTGACAGAGGCAGCAATTAGACCCACACAGTGAGGGATATCACATGGAGAGTTTTTGAGTGATGTCATCAGAGTGCACGAAGACTCTGGCATCAAGCAATTGTGTAGGAAGAAGGGGTTTTTATTCAGGGTGGCCCGGTATCTGTGCTCAGGAATGGGAAACCTGTGCACAGGTGACATGATGGCCTAGTGGCATTATCATCACTAGGTGAAACCCTGCCAGTCTTCGAATCCCACCATTGCAAATTGGTGAGTGTGAGTTGCATGTTCGGAAAAGATATATGAAATTAACATGCTGCAACTGAAGTTAAACAATTACTGATGTTATGAAAAGTCCATTGGAGATATTCATATATTTAGGGAAGGAAATCTGCCATCCTCACCTGGTGAACCAAAGAGTGCCTTCACATCCACAGCAAAGTGATTGATTCTCAATTGGTCGCTGAAATTGATTAATAAGGCACTCAGTTCAAGAGGAGCTTGGGGTGGGCAAGAAATGCTGGCCAAGCAGAGGCTGTTTCATCCCATGAATGAATTAAAAGAAGTCTTATTACATTGGGCCCTAATGGAACTACTGTCTGAGACTCGTGCCCTGGCCAATCATTTCGGTAGGTTTATGGACAAGGTTTTCATTTGGCAGAGAGTATGCAGGGACATGGTTCAGATGAAAGGAAATTTCCACTTCCAAAGAGAAAAGGGGAAGCATGGGGACAGCACGGGTATGTTGTTGAATACAAGCTGTACGTCAGGAAAGAGGTTTGTAGCAGGAAATTGTGGGAAAAAGTCTATTAAATGTTCTCTTTTGAAGCGAACAAAGTCTCTGCAATAAGGTACAGGGATATGTGATACAGAGATAAATGAGCGATGTAGTCACCAGTGATACGTGGTCACAGGGTGCACAAAAGGGGGAACGTAAATATTCAACGATACACAGCATTATGAAGGGCTCAGGCAGAATGGGAAAGCATAATGGATAACCCTGACAGTAAAAGCTAACAAAGGCGGAATAGAGAAAGCATTTGACCTCAGAGTATGTGGCTGAATCAGTCTGAATGCAAACTGTGTGTAATACGTGCCAAAAAATGCAAGCAGGAGAACAGTTTTATGCCTCTTAACAACATTTCATTGCTCACGACTGCAGGAAACATGAATTGAATTTTTTTAACAAAGACATTTTACAATTTGGGAGATTTCAATCGTCGTATAATCTGGGAAAATGAAACTTGCAAGAGTGATTTTGGAATAGGAGCTCAGAAAATGTTTTCTTGTCAGTGTTTATTTCAATAACACATTATGGAACCAACACGGGACGAAACTATTTCAGATCGACCACTCTGTGATGAACATGTGTGAATGCGTGATGTCACACGGACAGATCGATCGGGAACTGTGATAAAGTGAAATTTAAAATAATAAAGTTTTAAAGTGAAACACAAACGGGCAAACTGCAGCTATAAAAAAAAAGCCAATTACATGAATTTGAGATCAGAACAGGTTAAACAGGCTCAAATGTGTGTCTGGAAGTAAACACTGGAATACATTTACTGTAACAGTGTAAAAAATTGAACACAAGGGCATTCGATTGCATCAGTCAAAACCTCACTCAGGACGAAATGCATCATATCAGATTATGATGCATCGAAGGTCATCAGAAGCTATGAACAATTTTGAAGTGAATCTGACGAAACGAAGTGTAAAAGGATTGAAAAGGATCTCATAGCAGTAGGAGGACAGCAGGAAGAGGACTCATTATCAGAATTTATTGGCATGAGAGAAACAGGGAGTGTTGACTGTGCTGGAGGTGGTGAGACTGTTACAGAGAGTGCCCAGGGCCTGAACGGTGTTACACAGCTAGAACAAATTGCTGCAGCTGGAGGTGTTTACAGAGGTATGAAAGGAAATATATATTTTATTGATTCATTCATGGGATGTGGGTGTCACTGATTGTACTAGAATTCTTTGCCCGTCTGGTAAATGCCCATAGGGCAGGACATAGTCAGCCACATTACATTAGGTATGGAGTCACATGTAGGCTAGACAAAGGTTAGAATATCAGATGTTTTTTTTTTTCCCTAATGGACATAAGTGAACCATATGAGGTCTTCCTACTGATCAACAATTGTTTCATCGTGGCCCCACCAATACCTTGTACAACCACAACATGCTTCCCAACTCCTACACTCAAAGCTCTGACCAATAAAGAAAAGTGCCGCCACTTTCAAAGAATTGTGCACGTGCATCCTTCAGTTTCTGTTTGATAACACCATCCAGGGCCCCAACATTAACTGGAGAATTCGCACCAACGTTTGGCTTTCCAAAATGCAAGACATCACATTTAACGAATTAAACTCCATCTACTGTTCCTCAGCCCAGAGACGCAGAAGTACTTTTAATCCTATTGCATGGATAACCTTTTCACTTTCCACTTAACCACCTATTTTCGTGTCACCCACAAAACTACGTACCAATATTCTCATCCAAATAACTTATCCAAATAATAAGGAGTGAGCCCAGTACACCGATGGCCATATGCCTCCAGTTAGAAAATATAGACGTCTCTCACCACCCTCTGTCTCCTACCATAAAGTCAATTTTATATCCAGTCGAATAGTCTCTCCTTTATCCCATTCCGTTTGACATTGAAATGAAATTATGGCCTGGCCTACTATACGGAAATTTCTCAAAGGCCTTTCTGAAGTCCATATAGACAACGTTGACTGATTTACCTTGACCTGTCTCTTCCCCACCTCCGCAAAGAGTCAATCAGGTTTGACGTGGAGGTGCCGCTATTATACGGGGATGGACAAGCTTGAAAATCACACAACATACAATTATAGTCCAACGGATTTCTTTATACTTCCAAATAAACCCGCTCTACTATAAACTGGTCTTATGTGATTTTGACCTCAATCAGTTTTGTGAGGCACGGTGTTCCCCTCATGAAGCTATGCTGACTATCTTCAATCAGCTCTTGTCTTTCCAAATACACGTTTCTCCATTCTAACAGAATGTCCTCCAACAACTTACCTATCACTTGTCTCACTGGTCTGTAGTTCCCTGTATGTCTCTGCAGCCCTTTAATGATGGAACAGCATTAGCTAACCTCCAGTCTTCTGCCACATCATCGTTTCTGTTGATAATACGAATATCTCTGTCCTGGCCACTGCAATCTCTTCCCTAACATTCCACGACATACTGGGAAGCACGTGATAAGCTGCTGAGGTTCGATCTATCTTCATTCGTTTTAAGATTCGAACGCTTTCTCTCCTGTGCTCTGAATTCTTTCAGAGACATCACATTTTGTTTCCCCAAGTTCCCGAGCTTCCATGTCTTTCTTCATAGTCAATACTAGCAGGTTTTTGTTTAATATCCCACACGTCTCCTCTGGTTCTACACATAGGCGACGTCATTGATCTTTAGGGGACCCTATTCTATCCTGAGTTACTGTTTTGCTCTTCAGGAAAGTTATCCGAAGGCATTTGAAATAACCCATATCTCTCTACCACCACTCCCCTCGCCTACCCTTACCTACTCTGCCATTCATATACACACCAACAAATACAATTCAAATGTATCAAAAATAATTTTTCTTTGATAAATTGCATTTGACAATAGTTAGGTATCAAGCATTAATCCATTTATTCCCGTTCTCTTCCTGTCTGTTAATGAATTCTCCATCCATACGAGAACATTCCCTCACGTGTGAATTTTTCTTATCCAGCTCTTCAGTGGCACCTTATTGAAAAGATTCTGATAACCCCAGTAAACAATTCATCCCTTTTAACTACTCTGCTGTTCATGGCCAGAGAGAAAAAAACAAATCCAACAGTGTTTATCAACTGAAATCTAGCTTTCATAACAGCATGCTTGACATTGTCAAAGACAGAGAGTGGGTATACAGGCGTCAGGCGGTGACAAGTGAATCTCAACAAGCGTTCAGTGTTGGTACCTCACAGTACACCCTGTACATTGACAACTTGATTGCATTTGCTGATATCGGATGCAGAGGTTCTGGATGTTAAACACATGGGCAGGCTTGATTATCAGCCAGAGTTTAGAGACATAGGAACAGGAATAAGGGCTGGAGTTACTTATACAGATAGGATGCATCGCACAAACTGGTGGAGGCTCCTGTGGGAAGGTGGGTTGTAGAAAACAGTGACATTTACACAGATAGAGGTGTAATAGCTGGAAACGTTTGTGATGATGATTACTTGGATGGAGAGACTGGTGGGTCTTACATTGACCGGGAGTTTGACAGTGATGGGAAGACTTTACATAGATAGTGGATCTTGCAGGAACGGGATTTCGATAGCCACAGACATTGGAGTTGGTATCTACAGATCAAAGTTCTGCAGGGACCTGAAAGAAATATACAGTTAGAGAGGGTTGTACGGTCTTCACATTTTAGCACGTTTCAGGACTGAATGAGGTTACACAGATAAGAAGTGATGTTGGAGCGGTGGGAGTTTATACGGATGGGGAAGGTTTGGAAATGTTTACACGTGGAGGGATATATTTAGGGACAGTAATACGGAACACAGAAGGAAAGTATCAGAAATACAAAAGGAGAGCATGTTTGTGCGACTGGGAGGATTGTCCTGAGTGCAGGAGCAAACAGAGTTTGGGCCAGTTGTGGCTGGAAGAATCTACTGAATATGGGGAAACTTTCAGGGCCTGGGAAGGGATTGAGGGAAGGAGTCGATGGCAGAGTCTGGCAGAGCCTGTAGGGAGTGGAGTAGTCCTAATAGGTGAGTAGTGACATAGCTTCTGTAGCAGTTACAGAGAGTGAGGTTTGAGGAAGATGTTACAGATCTTAGGAGGGCTGCAGAGGCATTTGCAGATTTCATAGAAAGTGTGGACTGATGAACTACAGGCGTTCATACAGACAGGAAGCTCTGTCTGAGCAGGCGAAGCTAACGGGGACAGGGAAGTTTTCAATGTTGGAAGAGATGTCATTTTGTGGGATAAGACCGCATGGGCGGCTGGAGGGATTGGAGCAGCAAATAAAGGTAGGGATGCTGTCGGGTAGAGGTTACAGATAGGGAGGTTATCAGGGGCTGGGGGACATTGCAGGATTAAGGACAGTTGCAAATGCGAGATAATGTTAACTGGAGAAAACATTTTATGCACTGGAGAAAGTTCCACAGATAGAGTGCCCTTGATTAGATTGCAGACATATGGATGAGTATCGGGCTATGGATCTTTAGAGTGACTACATTGAGTAGAGTGTGGAAAATTCCAGAGGAATGGAGGACGTATCTGGGAAATTTTGAAGCAATATGGAGGCTGTTATGGACTGTAGAATGTCACAGGTACAGGGCAGATGGTATCGACTGGAGTTCATTACAGATATAGGCAGAGTGGTATGAACTGGAGAATGTTACGGGGATAGAAAGAATGGTATAGACTGGAGAATATTACAGAGATGGGGAGTATGGTATGAACTGGAGAGTGTTACACGGATAGGAATGGGTGGCATGGATTTGGAGAAGGTTAGAGATAAAGATGATTTTATGTACTGGAAGATATTTCATTGAGAGTGAGTGTTGTCCATGCTAGACGATATGACAGGGATGGGGAGGCTTATTGACACTGGAGGAGGATACTGTCTAATAGAAGGTTGTGAGAGACAAGTCACTTATGAACATAGCATTGACTACAGGGAGCTGTTTACAGACAGATATATTGTCCTGGAAGCAGTCATGCTGATAGCCAGGTAAACAGAAACTGAATAACTTTACACAGGTCGGGAAGATTGTAAGAATTTAATGTGTATTCACAGATCGCGAATGTCGTAAGGACTCGAGAAGATTACACCAACAGGGATGGTTTTAGAGACTGATAAATGTGAAGACATCAGGAGGGTTTCAATGGTGAGTGCATTTTTCAGCAAGTTGGAGGGCATGGGGATGAAGGTATACTATAGTATCCTCCAATCTTAAACCCTCCCTATCGTGTTTACATAGTTATGTTAAAACTAAGGCAGTTTTCGTCACTGGACCCAAAGTGCTCTCCCACTGACATTTCAGTCACTCGCTCGACCTCGTTTTCTTACCTTTCTTATCCTGCATACATTCAGGTTAAACACCTTCAATCGTATATTGGCCATCTATCTTCTCATTGTTATTCAATTCTCCAGTGCTTTTGAGGTTTTATAAAATATCTAATACAAATATTCTGCAATACATTGCGTACTGGAGACTTTAAGAAGCTTTCCAGATTTCTCCTTTCTATTCAATTCGCTCACAGCTGTTTACCTGCAGCTTTGCATCCGATTGGTTATTAGACTTTTTTGAGATTGCCTCTTTGCGCCCCTTTCGAGTCTGAAATCTTGTTGATTATCCGAATTTACACTTTTCGCCAGAACATTTGCCCCAACTAAACTTTGCTGGAGAAAGTCCTAAAGGTATCGATCCCTCTGTTCCAATGCTGATGTCAGTGCCTTATGAAAAGGTACTCTCTCTCCTGCTCTGCTTTATTGGCGCCATTTTACTGCTCTTATTCTAGTGTCTATGCGCCAAAAGTGAATAACCTCGGTAGATGTCCAGAATTATGCATGTTGAAGATTTATTCTTTTTTATGGTTCCAAGCACCTGATAATGGCTGAACAGGTCCCTCTTTCCTAGTCTTGCCAATGTTATTTACACAGACGAGGATCACAACAACTGGATCCTTACCCTTCCTCTCCAATATCCTTCCTAGCCTGTCGAGAATGTCCCGCTGCCTGGCATCAGAAAAGCAATGCGTGACTCTACATACAGTTTACCTAAGGATACTATCGCTCCCTCTAATTTAGAAGGTCCTAAAACTGCCAAAAGGTCAGAGACTCATGGAGTCTTACAGCATGGAGACAAGGCCTTTGGCCCACAACTTCATATTCACTTCATTTCCATGTATTTGTCCAAAAGCGTTTTAAATGTTGGTAATGTACCCGCTTCAAATTCTTCCCCTGGCTCATCATTCCACAAGTGCACTACCACTCATGCATAAAACGTTTCTTCTCAGGTCCCCTTATATTCTTTCCACTCTAACCTTAAGCATATGCCCTCTGGTCCTCGATTCCCAAACCAAGCGTAAAAGATTGAGTGCATTCACCCGCTCCCTGCCTCTTATGATTTATTTTTCACATGTATGTGATACGCCCACACTCCCCTACGCTCTGAAGGAAAAATAAACGTCCCAGCTTTTTTTCCCCATAACCTAGACCAGTGATTCTAGGCAGCATGCTCGCAAATTAATTCTTCACTTTTTCCAGTTTTATAACATCGTTTCTATAACAAAATGACAAAAAGTGAACAACATACTGCAAATGCCGACTCACCAGTGTGCCGCAAACCTGCAACCAATCTTCCTTACTCAGAAAAGGAATGCCTTCACACATGAAGGTATGTGTATCAAAAGCTTTCTTAACTGTCCTGTCAACGTGTGACTCCACTTTCACAGAATGTGAACCTGAACTCCAAGATCCCTCCTGTTCCAGTACATTCTATAAGGCCATGTCATTCACCATGAAAGCCCAACTATGATTTGACTTTCTAAAATGCAAGACCTCACACTTACTGACATTGAATTCCATTTTCCATCTCTCACCTCATTTCCTGAGCTAGTCAAGTTCCTGCAGCGATTCCTGGTAACCTTCCACACTCTTCACGATGCTGCCTATTTTCGTGTCATCTGTAAACGTTCTTGTATTTTCTGATCTAAACCATTCCACTTGCCTTTCTGCTTCGCCCCATTTGAATGCCCTCCTTTCTTACTGTGCCATCCTCTGCTGGCACATCCATCCTGCATCGTTTCTTCTGTACCAGGTGGGGAACACGTATCCCATAACTTTTGGACAAGGTCAAGAGCTGAACATGGAACATAGAACACAGAACTGTGCAGCAGAGCACAGGACGTTGGGCACTCGGTGTTGTGCCGACTTTTTATCCTATTATAAGGTCAAACTAATCGACATAATCTTCAATTTACTTCCAACCATGTATCGATCCAGCAGTCGCTTAAATGTCACCAATGTATCTGGCACTACCAACTACGCTGGCAGTGTATTCCACGCACTCACTACTCTTTCAGCAAATAAACGACCTCTGTCATCTACTCTAAACCTTCCTCCAATCAGCTTAAAATCGTGCCACTTGCTATAAGCATTTCTGCCTTAGGAAACTCTCTCTGACTGTTCACTCTCTCTATGCCTCTCTTCATCTTTTACATCTCAAGCAGGTCACCTCTCACCATTCTTCGCTCCAAACAGAAAATCCACAACCCACTCAAATTTTATTCATAAGACAAGCCCTCCAGTCCGGGCAGCATCGTGGTAAATCTCTTTTTGCGCCCTCTCTAAAGTTTCGATGTTCTGTCTGTAATGAGGTGACCGGAATTAAACACAACATTCCAAATATCCTCTTACCAGGGCTCTATACAGCTGCAGCATAATCTCAAGGCTCTAAAACACAATACCCCGATCATGAAAGATAGTACACCAGATCCCTTCTTCACAACCCCATCAACTTGAGTGGCACCTTTGATGTATCTTTGAACATGGTCACCAAAATTTCTCTGTTCCTCAACGCTGCCAAGACTCCTGCCTTTAATTTTATATAATGTATTCAAATTTGCGTTTCCAAAATGAATTTCTTCACACTTTTACAGTTTGATCTCGATTTGTCACTAATCAGCCCAACTCTGCATTTCGTCAATATCCCGTTGCAACCAACAAATTCCCTCCACGCAATACACCACTTCAAAAACAATCGTTCTATCGGCAAATGTACTCGCCCACACTACCACTTACTCGGTGAAGTCATGTATAAACATCACAAAGAGCAGAGGGCGAAGACCAACCACTGCAGAGCACCAATGGTCAACGAGTTCCAGGCTGAATGGTTTCCATCTACAATCATACTCTGTCTTCTATAGTTCAGTCAGTTCTGTATCCAGACAGCCATATTTCCCTGTATCTCATGCCTTCTCATTTTCTGAATGAGCCTACTATGGAAAACCTTATCAAACGCCTTACTAAAATCCAAATACACTGCATCCCCTACTCTATGTTCATCAATATATTTTGTCACATCCTCACAGAATTCAATAAGGCTGGTGAGGCATGATCTGCCCCTGAAAAAGATTGCTCACAATCTCTGATCAAACTATGGTTTTCCACGAAATGATAAATCCCGTCTCACAGTATCCTCTCAAATAATTCACCCTCGACAGACGAACGATTACCCATATTTACGTTGTTGCACAGGGGAATACAATTTTCGAGCTTTCCCTCATCTGGCACAACTGAGTGGATTGTAAGAAGGCAACGTTAATCGTCAAAGGCGCAGCAATCTCCTCCCTGTCTACCTGTAAATCCTTGGGTGTACCCCTTCTCGACCACGTTCCTAATCTATCCTTATGTTTGTAAATTGTTTAGCACATCCTCCCTCTCATCACCAAATGTTTCGAAAACATCAGCCTGTTTCACATTATTCTCTAAAACGTCAAGATCCCTCTCTGCAGTGAATACTGAAGTATAATATTCATTAAGTATATGCACTACCTCCTCAAACTCTAGTCACAAATTCCATCCACTGTCTCTGAACCGTCCTCCGCTCACTCTGGGCAT
Organism: Chiloscyllium plagiosum; assembly: GCF_037043375.1. NCBI lineage: Eukaryota > Metazoa > Chordata > Chondrichthyes > Orectolobiformes > Hemiscylliidae > Chiloscyllium > Chiloscyllium plagiosum. The sequence goes on along the minus strand of NW_028270179.1, from coordinate 5,068,203 downwards.
TATCTTGTTCGTCACATGCGTGGGGAATGCTTTAGGGTACTCCTCGATCCTTCCCACTTCAGTTTTTTCATGCTTCCTTCTTACATTCCTGAATCCATTCTTCAGCTCCTTTTTGGCTACATTGTAACCCGGAGAACATTGCCTGATCCTTGACTCCTTAAACTTAGAGCTAACGCTCCTCGACTTGAATCACTTTACCTGCCTCACTTGCAGCCACTCTATGCTGTTCCTGGCAACTGACATAATTTGTGATACTTCATTTACCAGGTATGTCAATTGCCTGAACAACGTGTTCAGGTCCTTCTTCACCTTCCAGCTGTGCCGCAGGGTTTGAAGCTGAGACTCTAGTTCATCAAATCTGAAGCGGAGTTCTTCGAACAAACAGCACTTGTGCAGATGTGATTACTGCAGTTCGCAATGTGATCAGCTATCTCCCACAACACATAGTGACAGCACATAGTCTGCCCATCTGTCTCTACTTAGTTAATTCAGTTATTAAATACTTAATCGCCAATTCATTATTTTTTCTGGGTTTGGAGTCTTTTCTTTCAAATATCTGACAGATTTCCTATCAGCCGATCAGACCAGAACTGTCCCGTGGCGACAGAGGAGCTCAGTTAACCATGTCATTCAAAGTTAGAGGCAGACATGTAATCGACAAGTAAAGTCCGATCGGACCTTTCGAGAAAAGACGAATGATGGTTACGGCATAATCTCCTGGTCTCTTTCAAAGTAACGAATGCATCATTCCCTGCAGAATTCGTATAGTTAAAGACAGACTGTACCTCCTTTACTCCATGCCAATGATGGCTCCAGTAAATAGCAAACATACTTAATTCGGAGCAAAACATTGCAAACTTAATAATGTTGGCTTTGAACCCAGGGGTCTGAATCCAGTCCTCAGAGTAACACAGCGATGACAACCAACAGGAGATTCTTTTCGCCTCAGTGATCAGATCAGGCTGAAATCCAGGAGATGGAAATAATTGACAGAAACACTTCCATTCGAGGAAGTGGTTCACCCACCGCATTCCAGGATAGCAGGGACGAAAGTTGGTGAACTTGCAGCATTTGGTTGGCTCCTGGGACTTCGATGTTGTGGCTATTTCGGCGACACGGAGAGAGAAGGGACAGGAATTGCCACAAGTTTCGTTTTTTAGATGTTCCAGAAGATCAGAGAATGTGGTAAAGGAAGGGAAGCCGTTGCATTGTTAGTCAAGGACAGCATTACAGCGGCAGAAATAACGTTTGCTGAGGACTCGTCTCCAGAGGTAGTATGGACTGATATTTTTAAAAACAGTAAAGGAGATTTTCGCCTCTTCGGAGATTTCTATACGCCTCCAAAAGTACCAGAGATGTAGAATAAAGGATTGCAAAGATTATTCTGGGTCGGAGCGAAAGTAACAAAGTAATTACCATGGGGGACGTCAGATTTCCAAATGTTGACTGGAAACGCTTCATTTGGAATACCTTAGATTGGTCAGTTTTTTTTCAAGTTGTGCAGGAGTGTTTAATGACACAGTCTGTAAATCGCACAACAAGAGACGGGTCCAATTAGACTTGGTACTGATAATGAACCAGGCCAGGTCTTAGATTTGAAGGTAGGAGTGCACTTTGATGAAATGGTGGAGAATTCAATGACATTTATTTTAGCAATGTGAAGGGAAACGTATGTACTGCAGGACAAGAGGTTTCGCTGGGGGAAAATCAATTCTGATGTGATGAGGCGAGATTTAGGAAGCATAGCATGTGGAAGGAAACTGCAGAAGATAGGCACAGTTGAAATGTGAAGCTTATTCAAGCAACCGCGTCTCCTTGATAAATATATACCTGTCAGGCAGAGGAGATGTGGTTGAGTGAGGAGACCATGGTTTACAAAAGAATTTGAATCTCTTGTCAAGTGTAAAAATGAGGCTCATGTAAAGATGAGAAAGCTCAGTAAGAGGGTTTGTGAGTTACAAGTTAGCCCGGAGTAACCGAAAGAAAGAACTTAGAAAAGCCAGGAGGGGACATGAGAACGTTTTGGCAGGGAAGATTAATGGAAACCTGAAAGTTTTCTATCGTTATGCCAGTACTAAAAGAATAACAAGGTAAGATTAGGGGCAATCAAGGAAAGTAGTGGGACGTTTTGCATGGAGTCCAAACAGGAATAAGACAATGTTGTCGACGGGAATAGTGGGACACAGTGTATGAGAAGAGATGAGATAAAGCTTCTGCAGGAGGAGGTGCGAGCAATTCTCTAAAGTGAGAACATTGGTAAGTCAACTGGGTCGGATGAAATTTATCCAAAGATTTGCTGGAAAGCTAATGAGGAGAACACATAACATTTGGCTTTGATCTCTATGTTGTCATTATCTATGGGAATAGTGCCAGAAGACTACAGGATAGCAAATGTTGTTCCTGTGATCAAGAAGGTGTTTAGATACAACACTGGCAATTATGGACCAGGAAATCTTTCTTCTCTTGTGCAAAGGCTGTGATCGGATTGGACTTATAATAATCTGGAAACTATTTATTTGATTAGGGATAGAACATAGAACAGTACAGCACAGAACAGGCCCTTCAGCCCACGATGTTGTGCCGACCACTGATCCTCATTTATGCACCCTCAAATTTCTGTGACCATATCGTCAACACGGTTTTGAGAAGGGTTCGTCATTCCTCACAAACCTTTTTGAGAACTTTCAAAAGGTGATAAAACTGATGGATGAGGATAAAACCGTTGATGTGGTGTACATGGATTTCAGTAGAGCGTTGATAAGATTCTCCATAGTAGGCTATTGCAGAAAATACAGAGGCATGGGATTAAAGGTGGTTTTGCGGTTTGATTCAGACATTGTCTCAATGATAAAAAGACATCTCATCTCCCCTACTGGCTCTTCTTAGCTCTCTCATTTGCTCCTTCCTGTGAACTAGTAACGCTTCAGCGTCCGACCTGAGCCTTCTCATGTTTCTCATGTTTCGAGAACCATTGAGTTCAATTCGTACTGGTGTACCACAAGTACCTGCTTGAGGAAGACTGCTGATTTTCTGGATGACCTGGATCGGGGGGAAGCAGGATGGGTTAGTAAACTTGCCGATAATCCTAAACTCGGTCGAGATGTTGACAGTGTGGAAGGACGTTGCTGGTGATAGAGGGACATAGAGAAGTTGGAAAGCTGGACTGAGAGGTGGCAAATGGAGTATAATGTGGAAACTTTTACATTAAAACGAGATACAGGAATGGGGCGGACTGGGATAATGGTAATACCCTGGGTAGTGTGAATGATCAGAGACGTCTCGATGTCCATGCAAATAGATTTCTGAAAGTTGCTACACAGTTTCATAGGCGTGGTTCTGGAAAGTCACAGCCGGTTCGATAGCTTTTGAGGAATAGGAGAATTTACATTTATGGCAGAAGGCTTTCATCAGTAATAACGCTGCTGATACCGGGCTTCTGCCCAAAACGTTGACTCTTCTTGCACCTTGGATGTTGCCTGACCAGCTGTGCTTTTCCACTACCACACATTTCCAGAATCTGCAGTCATGACTTTAACTCAGGTTGATAAGTTTGTTAAAGTAGGCGTACGATGTCTTAAGTTTTATTCGTCGAGCGTTTGAGTATCTGAGCAATGATGTCCTGTTGCAGTTGTACAAAACTCTGGTGCGGCCGCATTTTGGGAAGGATGTGGAAAAATGGGAACGTGGTGCAGAGGAGATTTACCAGGATGTTACTGAGTATTTGAGGGAATGTCTTATAAGGAAAAGCTGAGAGACATGAGACTCTTTTCGTCAGAGACAACAAAGGATAAGAGGCGACTTCATAGAGACCTACCAGATGTTCAGGGATGGATAGGGTGGACGTTGAGAACGTTCTTTCCTTGGAATGTGATGGCTAGGACGAGGTGACACAACTTTAATTTGAGCTCTGATTGATATTGGACAGGTGTGAGAGGAAGTGTATTTATTCAGAGAATAGTAAGGGCGTGTAATGACTTGCCTGCAACTCGCCGACATGAAGTGTACATAAATGGTAAATAGGTAAACATATGAATGACAATGGAATATTGCAGGCTAGGTGGACTTTTGTTTGGTTTCACAGGTCGCACAACATCGACGGCTGAAGTGCCTCAACTGCGCTGTAATGTTCTATGTTCTATGTACAACGTTCTATGTTTTATGTTCGGTGATGTGGGGTTGGTGGGGGGCGGGCGGTGGCGTGGTAACAATCATTGATCTTTTTTGGCTAGTTGATCGGTCTGTGAAATATACGACCTCTAACATGAGGTTCGCCGGTTCCAAGGCTTTTCAGTCTTTCCGAGCTCAACAAAGGCTATATTGTTTCCCTGCAATGACTGGAATTGATCCAGTATTTCATTGTGCGCTCATGTTTTAAATACACAGGTTTCACAATTGAATATTCATGTAGCAGTCTCCCACATTCGCCATTGTCTGCTTGTGTAAATTACCCTGTTTTCACAATGCTAAGCATACAAATTTCAGTTGTACCACAAGATGCATTGTATTACTGTAGACGATACACCTTTTGTATACTGCTGAGTGTCCATATATTAGTTACCTGACACTAAAAATGTATTACTGGAGAGATTTTATTTCAAATATTGCATAATGCTGAGTATACAATAATGAGCAGACCTGCACGGTAGCCATTCTATTAATCGACAGCATGCAGCTGAGTATTACCTAATGCCACATTATCTGATTTCTCACAGTGGCAAACTAATATTAATGTGGACCATGTCGCTTTGTGCATGAGGGTTAATATATCAGTAACACTGTGAGTGTATGTGTGTGCTGTCTGTCACTGCAGACCTGAGTGAAAGTACATGCCTGGCTGTATGAGTCTGCCTGTGTTATTTCTGTTTATGAATGTGTGCTTGAGCATATGTGTTTAAGTGTGTGTGTGTGCATGTGTGTGCGCGTGTGTGTGTAGATCTGTATGCGTGCATATGCAGGTCAGTATGTGCAGTCGTTTTCGTGGTTCTGCTGGCATTCTTGTCTGTTTGCATGTGTGCCCGTGGGTTTAAGTTTGTGTTTATGTGAATATGAGCGCATATGCCTGTGTGTGTTTGCGTTGTGTTACTCTTTTCCTCCATAGTGCACCTCTTGAATTCTATCTGTGTTGTGCTTTTTGCAATTGTTAACGTCGGAATTATCTCCGTTATCAATGAATGCATTTTCATAATCTGGATCACTCGCAATGCATCGGAGGATAAGATCTGTCCTGTTTTCAGCTTATGGGTTATTGGGGATGGTGCAACCAGACACTGCTGATGAACTAATGAAACCAAGCCATTTTCTAACATGTGATTCCTTCACTCCTAATACAGCGTTTGTAAATATTCTGAGAGGCAGATTGAGTGCAATCAATCCTGGCCAAAAAGGTGTTATTATGCTGACTGTCGGCTGACAAGAGGATAAAATCCATAGTTTAATATTGTGAGGACACTGCCCTTTTGACAAGTTCATCAGTCCTTTTTTTTTATTTCAAGCAGTGTTGTAAAGGCAGAGGTGCCAATTGGCCTGAAATGGTTACGTTGAGACAATGGAAGAGGAGTTCCCAATTCCTCCTAAATCAGTATTTTCTTCCCAGTCGGATGAGTTTTCCAGCAAGCAGTCAAAAATAGCAGGGGCCTAGCGAGGCACCTGACAAACAGGTTCCATGCTTCAACAGAGGTCTTGCCTGACATTTTGCAACAAAAACGTGCCTGCTTATACGACATTGTGTTTGACGATACCTTTTGCCAAGGGATGTGTTTATGAGATGTTGCAGGGATTGGATCAGCTTCATTTAGTTGCAATACCGTTGTTTCCTTTTCAAATAAATAATTTGAAATGTTGTTTTCTTTTGGTCCTGTTTCATTCATAGTGACAAAATCAATTCTGTTTTGCGTAATGTTGAATGGATTGAACACCTGCATCATTCCTGTAATGTCCACTCTGCATCGTTTTTACAAAATACAAAAAAGTTGGCATCTCTGGCAACCTTATTTTTAGGAGTCCTGCCTGGTGACAAGGAAGTGAGGGCTCTGGGATGGATTAGTTGACGCATCCGATGTGGGATGAGTTTGTAGGACTCAAAGGCAAATAGTGGTAAATGTTGCTGTATTTTGTTCTGGATGCTGCATTCTGTTAGTTCAAACATTGCTAGGAGTACTAACGGCGCTTTCAATCACTAAGAGCTTCTTGGTTGGCAAAAGTGACGTTGCAGGCGTCACAAACTGTGAACAACATATAACTGCTGGGTTTGGCGGACAAGGGAGAGGTGGAGTTAACTACATCCTTGAGAAAAGGAGAAGTAATTACAGCAGTAGCCCAGCATTTAAATATGCAAGAAACGTCATCAGAACGCTTTGAAATGGCTAACTACAATTAAAATAAGCAGCTTGAATTCGTGGCAAAAGAGGAAGAAAGAAAAAAATAAATGAAACAGTTTCAATTACAATTGAAATAGTGCAGAGACATAGAAAAAAAACAAGAATCGCCCTCGCAAAACAAACGAAAATGTCAGATTCGCTAGAGCAGAACAAAATGAAAGTGAGACAGAAAAAAAAGGGAAGAAGAAAAAGAGACTTGAACATGAACTTCGGCTTAAAAGGAGAGCGTATTTCAGAAATTCACTTCCTAGCGATGCAAGAACTCATGGAAGAGCGGAGAGTTAAAACAGCAAGCTTCGCAGCTGAAATGGCCGATGATTACGAGTTGATTCATAAATCAATGTTTGGCTTTGAGTCAATTTCACTCCGTGAACGAGCAGAATTTGGGAAACCAGAAATCCTCACGTGGTAACTCAATTGCAGATCTCGATGGTGAACAGAAAGATAGCTTAAAACAGGGTGGGAAAAAAACGCTTGAAGGGGAAAGAGGTGTTAACTGTCTCCGTGTTTCACTCCATGTGTTGTTGGGTTAGAAGAAGAACTGGGAAGACAGGTATCGTAAAATAGGCTAAGCTGGTGAATTTTGTTTGTTTGGTAAAGGAAATCGCAGCGGAGGCTAAAACTCAGAGCTCGATACACAAAGTGGTTGGAAGTTGGTTGTGGAGTATGTGCCATATCTTCTAAAACTATTTACTGCAAAGGCTTTACTCGTTCAGGCCAGAAGCAGCATGTGAAGAGCTTACAATATTAAGAGATGCGGGATCGTGTCAATCTTTGATATTGAGAGATGAAAAGACATGTAAAGATTTTAGCCGGAGAAAATGCTGATACATGTTAATCATAGTAAGGCAAGACGTGAACAAGTATGTAGAATGAGATTAGAGATTCCAGCGAAAAGTGAAGTGCTGGATGGAGTACTGGAAAAACTCTCGGTTCCAGGAATGCAATCTGTCCTTGGTAATGATGTATCTGGGCCATTGTTTGAAGCGCAGCCTACTGTGGTTAAAAAAATGGAAAATGAGACACCTATGGCATGACAGGAAGAATATCCTGGGATATGTCCTGACTGCATGGTAACGAGATGATAAAGTCACAAGTTGAAATACGAGGAGAAGTAGAAGACTATAGAAAATAAAGTTGAAATAGAATAATCAAAGACAGACAGAAACATTGATGGACAGCATGGTTATTTTATCGTTGAGAAGTTAACTGACTGACAACTGAAGCAATTGCATCAGAAAGCATAAACCCACCTAAAACTGAGTGTATGCCTGAGTGCTAATATCTAAGGCATAATTCAGTAGGGGGTGGGAAAAAATGTAGTTCCAGAGTCCAGGAGGTTGAGAGTAATGCGTTCAGAAATGAGGTTTCAAGGTCGCAAGAGTACACTGCCAAGCAGGGAGGTGATTTGAAGTGGGTCTATTTCAACGCCAGGAACATCTGCAGTAAGACCGATGAATCTGCGACATTGGTTGGTACCTAGGACTTTGATTTTGTGGCCAATTCGGAGTCATGGGTACAGCAGGGACAATAATGGTTTTTGAAGTTTCATGGATTTTGATGTTTCAGTAAGAACAGAGAGGATGGTAAATGCGGGGGCGTTCGCAGCCAGTGTTTGGTAACTGGAAGGGGCCTATTGGACCTGGAGGTCAGGTATCTGTACGAGTTTCCAGGAGAAAGTGAAATGAGCCGAGTGGAGAGGGTCGCTTTATGGTAACCAGGGCGTCACCTGCTGCCGTTCAAATGATATGTCGATTCGGGTGATGACATCTCAGTTAATTTGCCGTTGTGCTTCCGCAGGCTCAGATAGACTCCACGGTTGAGGTGTGGCAGGGCTGACGCGAGGCTGCGACGGTTGGAAGACAGTGTTGTGCCCGTTACTACTTTCTGAGGCCTTGGGTAGTCTGTAAATGAGGCTTGTGGGGTTGCTGGTGTCTCAAATGCTATCAGTGATGTGTTTGTGGAAGTAGTTCTTTCTCCTGATTTTATAGCTGGAGACGGGTTAGGGAAGATCACAGAGGCCCCCTCCCCAATCCTGGCCCTCACTGCTCCTGTGCTGAGAGTTGAAAGAGAGGTGGGAGAGTGAGAAATGGAAAGGAGGGGTATTGAATGAGATGGGGGAATGTGGGAAGGCCGGGCGTAGAGTAGGTGAGAAAGAAGGAACGGAGAAAGTGTTTGGAAAGGGAGGGGAAGAGAGGGTATGAATGGAGACAGGGAGAGAGAGTGTGGGAAGGGTGCAGGGAAAGACAGTGAGAAAGCAGTTGGCGAGCGAGAAATTGGAACGGAAGGGGAGAGATTGGGAAGGGAGGGTAGACTGTGGGAAGGAAATGGTGTCAGAGTCGGAAGTGAATGGGAGACAGAGTGGAATGGAAGGCAGTGTTTTGGAAGAATCACTCCATGTTCTATGAAAAAAAAATATCAGGAGACGCAGAAAAGTCCTTCATGAAATTAAACTTTAATCTTGCAAAATCAAAGCTGTGGTAGCCATCAAAATGTCTTCCCTGACTGCCGACAGTTTCTTTGTTCTCGTCCAGTTGGTCCCGCGTTTTGAGGAAACATGAGCATAGCCAATCAAGCTGGCTTGCTTTGTCTTTCCAACTAATCATCATCTGCCACACTGGTTCCTTCCATCACACTTAACCAATCATATTACAACATCATCGTCACCAGTATTAGGTCAACGCCCAGTGTCTTTACTAACCTCTCACAATGCACTACTGGAGCCCAGTAACATGATCCCTGGCATACAATGCAACACTGAGTTAACTATATCACTGCCATAATAACTTCCATACATGCCTCCATTCCCACTTTCTCTCTCTCTCCATCCCACCCTTTCCTCTATTTGTCTCTCCACCTCCCTGACCAATCTTCCAATCTCTTAATCCTTCCCATGGTCTATCTTCCCTTCCCAGGAAGACTTCCCCCCCTACCCACTCTCACCATCCCCTCATCCTGCTCACTCTCTCTCCTTTAGCATACCACACATTTTCTCTCCAAATTCCTTCCAACTCCATCAATCTCACTAACGTCAAAGTCTCTCTCCTCTCCATCTAACCCTCTTCGCCCTCCTTCCCACGGTCTTCAGCCCCCTCTCTTACCACTTTCACTCGCCCAACTCTCCCTTTCAACCCTCTCCACCCCAATACTTTCCATTTTCTCAATCACCCTCCCTTCGCACTCTCTGACTCCCCTTTTTCACACTACCCCCACTCCCCTCTCTTTCAACTCTCTCTACCCCGGTACTTTGCACCTTCTCTATCACCCCAACATTTTCACTCTGTCTCCCCTTCGCACAATCTCCCGCTCCCCTCGCTGCACACTATCTCTTCATCCTCTCTTCTCCCTCTCTCTACCTATCCGTTCCCAGTCTCTCTCCCCGTTCTCTGCGTTTCCACTCTCATCTGCTCCCTCCTCATTCGCTCTCCTCTTCCTTTTCTCACTCTGCCCTCTTCTAACTCTCTCTCTCCTCCACTCCCACTCTCTCTCCAACCCTTCCTTCGTACTATCTCCCTCTCCCGCTTACCACTCTCTCTCTCTTCACTCTTCCCGCTCTCGTTCTCTCCCTTTCCCACTGACTCTGCCTCTCTCTCTCACTCACCCCCACACAATCCACATTATCTCCCCTCTCATATACCCCTCTCTCAACGCTACATTTGCAATCTGTCTTTCCGATTACATCTGTCCTACGTGCCTTCCCACTGTCTTACCATTCTCTGTCTGGAGTCACTTTTGCCAGTTTCTCCCTCCCCTTCCCTTCCGACACTCTCCCCTCAATTCCCTCTTCCTCTCTCACCTCTACATTCTTTCTCTCCCCTTTGCATTCTCTCCCATCCCTTCCCTTCCAACTCTCTCTCGCCATTCCTTCCTTTTTTCTCTTACACGCCCTCACATCCCGCCGTCTGTCCCCATCCATCCTTACTCTCTCCACTCATACTCCTTCTCGCTCTCTATCCCATCTCCCTTGGCACTCTCTCTCTTTCTCACACCCTCCCTTCCCACGCGATTTCTAATCTCTCTCTCCCCCTCTTTTTCCACTTACTCTGTCTGTCATCTTCCACTGTCGAAAACATTGCCTTTTTCCAATGTGAATGCTGAAGAGAAGCATGCATTTAGCGCGTCACCACTCTCTTCACACTCCACGCACAACTTCCCACGATTATCCTCGATTGGCCCGAATTATTGTCTGATTATTTTCCTATTGCTGATATATCTGTAGAAAGATTTAAGATTTCACTTGATTATATTTGTCAACGAATGCTCATGTTGCCTCCTGGCTGTTCTTCTCTCTTCAGGTCTTTGCCTTGTAACTCTCAAGAGCCCTAAACGAGCCTTCAACTTACATTCTAATATAAGCCTTCTACCTATTGATAAGAGATTGAAATCCTTTCGTAAACAAAAGCTCCCTCTCTCGACTAATATGCCTCAGCCACGCACCCTTATAGACACACACACTCCAACACTCACACATGCACCCCCTCACAGACTTAAGACACTCTGCACTCACTACGCACACACACACACACTTTCTCACACTCACAATCCCCACCCCAGACAGACAGACAGACACACAGACAAAGACCCACATGCACACATATTTTGTGTGGTGAATTTGTACTTGCAGAGTTACATTGCACTTTGCTCAAAAACTGCATACATTCATGTAGAACTCTGAGCTCAAAAACTGCATGAATTTATGTAAAACTCTGTAATCTCAGTTTTTAGATTAGAATCAATCTAAATATCAGGACATTGACAGAGAGCACAGGAGTCTAACACCTTCAACATATTGTCTAGCTATCACCATTGTTAACAGCTAACCCGAGAATGCAACTTCAAAAAACTAGGTTTTATGATTTACACATGAAAGAAGTGAAACTATCACTGTGTTCTAACAGATGAAAGGCTTAACAGGCAATCAATTTTTCAATGTATAATTTCAGTTACATCACACTGCAAATTTTTGCTATAAATTCTGTGTTATGATCCAGCCCTCCACAATCACGTGATGAAGGAGCGTCGCTCCGACTGCTCGTGTGCTTCCAATGAAACGTGTTGGACGATAACCTGGTGTTGTGTGATTTTTAACTTTGTACATCCCAGTCCAACACCAGCATCACCAAATAATCTCTTTTTAGAAGTATCCTCAGGCCTATAATTCGCAATCAATCCCTCCATGCATCACACGTATTGATATCGGCCATTTGGTCAATAAATCCTGAGTTATTCTTTCCAATTTTTCAGAAACGTTAACGATATCGTTATTTTCTACTGGAATTGTCTTACCCACATTTAAATTGCGGTTCCCTTTATTCATCCTGACATATATTTCAGTCCAGCTAATGTATTATCTTTGCTATCACAAGTCACTCGCCTGTACTTTACAATCAGCGAGCTCATGTCAACAATATAAATACTTTCTATTTATACAAGTCGCAAGCAGCCCTTACCAATTCAACAGTTCCCGAGCCTCCTCAGTCTCAACAAATTAGTAAAAACAATCCATCTTCGTTCGTCCTGCCTAAACTATGCATCGACTGCATGTGAAGGCTGCACGAATTGTTTATGGTGATTTGAAATAAACTCTCTAAAAATAAATGCTTAAATTCCGACAGTGTAATATAAAGCATCACTGGATCTCACGTTTCAGGGAAACAAAACATAAACATTTAAACACTAACGGGAAAGGATGCATACAGACCAGATCACAGAAACAGACAATCAGAACTTACGTGCAAGCAACCACGAGCTCAGCACTGAGCCAACATCTTTCGCTCTCTCTCTCTCAGAGCCAAGGCGAAACAGATACTTCATTTATTTCTAAAAGTACCATCTAATTATCTAGCAGGCCATTTCTTTGTCATTCAGCAGTCCAGTAACACTTTAGCATTTTGACTATTCTCTACTGTTTTACTTTCAAACAACAACTACCAATCTGCTGGCTTTCAGTTTCAAAATTGCGGAAAACGTACAACACTACACAAGCACTGCCTGTGCAGACTGATATGCAACTGGCGAAAACCGCTCAGGACTCCTGAAATGACAACGTCAGGGACTTATTAACACAACGTGGAATTTTCAATAACACCAACAATAAAATGAACCTTACAATTTTTTGCCAGTTCAGACTCTGATCAATAAACCATGAGAAATAAAAATGAAAAAAAATCAATACCTATATCCATAAAGACTGGACAGTGTCCACAGAATATTAAATGCACTGCTTGGAATTTTGTCTGAGTCAGTTTTTTCTATACTACTCAACCCCATGCTCATTTTCCCTGAACAATAACCTGCGTCTTCTCAAATTTTAATTTACCATCCATCTTCTGATTTTTAAAAAATCGGACAGCCCACTAGCAGCTTTCTTTGCAATTCTGCGTCCCCAAGGACCTCCCTTGTTCGACAGAATACAGTCAAATATATCAGTGAAACGCTTGCTCTTTCTCTCTTTTATTCTGACTAGACCTGGGGTGATCCTGCTTCAATTGGGAAGTGGCCAGCTGCAGCTTCTTTTCAGAAGAAAAAGTCTCTTTCCGGTCCCGTCAGGGGTTCCAAATTTATTGTGGAAAAATCACTCCATGCTTATAAAATAAAACCTGGATATGCCGAAAGACTTCACCAAATTAAACTTTAATCTTGCAAACTCAAAGTTGTGTGAGCCAGCAAAAATGGCTTCACTGGCTCACTACAGGTCCATTGTTCTCCTGCAACTTATGCAGTTTTTCTTCCCGTGCTTATCGGATATCATTATGATAACCAATAATGCTGGCTTGCTTTATCTTTCTAAACTAATTACCGACTACCACACTGATTCCTTTCATCACACTTAATTTATCACATTACAACACCATCATCTTCAGCATTAGCTTATCTCCCAGTTATTTACCTAACCTATCACAATGCACTACCATTATCTGTTACTGGCGCCGTGTAAAATGAGCCAGGTCATACTTTGCAACACTATGTTAACTACATAACTGCCAGAGTAACTTCCTCACGATTCCCCTCAACATTTACTAAACATCTATAATGTCACGTATCTGCTTCCAGCACTGCAGGGAAATAAGTCCAGGCCAATCCATGCTCTCTGATCCCAGCATTATGCATGTGCATCCGTGATATGTTGTGAGTGAAATTTTACAGAACCGCAAATGTATCGCCGATACCGGGCCGAAGGTTATTTGATCCGATTGTGTGTATGACTAATGTTGGGGATACAGCAAACTAACCCCATTAGACATGTCTTACTGTCCCCGATGAAAAAAGCAGCCTGGTACGAATATGTGGGTGTTACTAAATCCTGAGAGAGATCAGACTGACCCCAATCTGTACGCATCACTGACTCTGGAGAGAGAGCAAAGTGACACCACGATGTTTGCATCAATGACCCTCGGAGATAGAGCAGACTGACATACTGTTTCTGCTTGTCATATGCAAATGTACGCTCCTTGATTAATTCAACCTCTGTTTCTGGCCTCATGGGAATATGAATTGCAGTGATGCTGAATTGGGACTGTCTCGTAGAATGTGTGCTCTTCAACTAATGTTTAATTTCCACGATTTGTTTCTTTTCTCACAGTTAATGTGTTGACGAATGCAATCACGAATCAAGCTAAGTGTGGTCTATTCAAATTTGTGACACGTATCTGTTGGACATGGCAGTAGCGGATCTTTCGTTTAATATCCATGATATGTATGTATTTTTTGAAAATGCGTTTCTTTGCTTAATTTTAATAAGTGTAAATGGACGTTTCAACACAGCCTTCATCTGGTGCCTGAACTTGTTCAATGTCACAGTATAAATACAAATATTTGTGCAGCAACTGGTGAGTTGGCAAATATATCCAATTTCCTGTACAAAATAATGCAGGAAAATTCGCGTCTGCACAATCCGCCGCACTCTTCTCCATATTACATACAGTGTAATGACGGCCCACGACATGATAAAGTTCGTCGAAATGAGAAACAGCAAAATTATAGATTTTCTTCGACTTTCTATTTTCGGGTCAGTGGCATGCATCCCCTTTCTCAGAGTCTGCAATCTGACGCGGGCACTTTTGGCAATTAGGATATGTCTGACACATAAACCATTAAACAGCACGGTCAAAAGTATTGCCAAACATGGGGTTAGAAGATAATGAATGATTTCAACTGTTGCCCAGCACTGAGATAATACAATATTCAATCTTGCCTGACAAAACCAAGGAATATTTTTTAACCGATATTGACCTGATAACATAAAATACCAAAACATATTCTTTAAACAGCTCAGAACTGTAACTGTTCCCAATATCACAGATGACATTTTCACATTGCAGTATTTGCGTTTCTGGCAGGTGATGGCCACAAATCGATCAATTGTGAAAGCAACAGTAAACCACACAGAACACTCTGTAGCTGAATTCACAAGAATGGCATGGACATTGCACACAGGAATAGACTTCACGAACTGAAAATATGTCTTATAAACAATTGGAATGTGCCTCAGGGTAAGGTCAAGGATATTGACCAATAGATCCGCCACTGCCATGTCCAACAGATACAAAGATACACATTTGGATACACCGCAATTAGCTCGAGGGAAGATTGCAATCGCCACTGCGTTAACTGTCAGAAAGAAAACAAAATCTGGAAGTTACAATCAGGTGAAAAGCACGCATTGCTTTTCACAACAGAAAAGGAACACACTCAGTACGAAGCGGCACCCATTTAAGATTGAAATGAGGATGAACTGTTACTCTCAGAGGGTTGTGTGACTGGGAAAATTCTTGCGATGAAACATGTGCGCTCGGAAGTACTTGTGCATATTTAAGTCATATTAAGCTACAAAGTTTAACCGTTTTCCTCTTACCAAAGATGCTCTCATGTAGAAGAGCCATTCTAGATTCGAAACGTGACTCAGGAGGGCAAAAGTGGGAAGGATTATTGCAGGAGTTCAGAACGGGGAGTAAGGGATGGCGGTGAGGTTCGTTTGTGGGTGTGTCACTGTCTAAGATTGTATCGCAGAATGAGCATTATGTGTGAACTTTTCTTTTTGTTCTCTCGCCACAGATTCTGCCAGATTTTCAGAACTTCCTGATGGTTTATTTTAACGGGAGAATATATGACAGGAACGTAGACGCCGGTGTATTCCTTGTGTTGAAACAGCATCATCAGCGAAGCATCCAATTCTTGACGCCCATGCATTCATTCCTAAAGCCGAGATAGATTTGCGACGTATGGCAAGTAGACTGAAAGGATGCAAAGGTGATAAAACCGTAAGATGCCTCTGACTGAAATAAAACTAATTAATACTTAGGGTTCTTTCTTTGATAACATGTCGGTTTGCAGAAGACGGGCGGATTGGTCAAACACCGTCCCTCATTTCCTAGTTTCATTGTCCGCCATTATTTATGACTGGATGTTGGCAGAACGGCAAATCCGAGATAGCTAGCGTCGCTTTAGTGCTGACACACCTCCGCTGATCGTCTGCCACTCGCGGTGTTCGGGTTGCAATTCCTGGATTGTCGTCTCTTTACCAAGTCTGCAAATTTTCTTTCGCCGTTAACTTGTCCCTGCTCCCGGCAAGCTCTCTTGAATGTCTCCATTTCACATGGTTAAGATCCCTACTTTGAATCGAATGTTAAAATGAGGGAATATGATTTCACCTCTCAACCCAACAAGTCCCCTTTGGCGCTTCAATACTTCACCACTGATTGTTGGAAATTCCTTCGGATACGAGCTTTGTCTTGAAGTTGTGTTTTCTTCCGAATAAATGAAAATCTCCCATCAGCTATTCGTGTGACATGTGTTTCGCTTTTAACTTTCTCCTTTATCCAGGTCAAACTCTGTGACTGTAAAATGAAAACAATGAAGGCTGGAATTTTGAGACGAAAGCAGAAATGTTTCGAGAAAGGCAGCTGGTTTGGGAACATGAGAGGTCCACACTCCCGTTTTTGGCACAGCGTTCCGCTGACAATTTCGTTTTATATCATTGTTATTGTTGTGAGGAGGCTGTTGATTGCCTTGTGAGTTTTCTACTCCAATGGAAGAAACATCTTGTTTCTGAGTGGACTGAGCAGAAGAGGAAACATCAGAGAACCCTCAGAGCAGTTTTGGAGCGATGACAGATGTTTGAGGGAGTTATAATTGAGATGTTCTCGACAGTGACTCCTGATCATTGATTGATATATTCATTGTTCGTGCTGATGACTGGCTGCAATGTTCAGATTGACTTGTCATTAACACTAATCTGCTCGAATCTCATAAATACATGAGTTACTCGACGCTGGGAATCTTACAGCAAATCACTCAGACAGCATCTTCGAAACCCTTCGAGAAAGACAAAGGCAGCTGATGCCTGGAAAACAACAGCCTAAAGGTGACGTTGGAGGAAGGGTTTATCAAAAATTGTGACAGAGATCAGGATGATAGTGATATGGATAATCTGCACATTATCACATTCCGCGAAATGAGGTTTCATAGCCATGCAGAAACCCATGTTGCTCTTAGTTATATTTCAATTACAAGGAGTGTGAGCTGGACTGACCATTAGATCCAGGAATGGAATATCGCTGCTAATATCACGCTGAATGCAAAAGCATTTGTCCAGTCAGCCAAGCCCATCAAGTTCAGCACGCAGTCAGCATAACATTCTAAACTGCTGGATCTCTTTTCATTTGAAAGAGACCCCACCTCCATCTCCGGTTGATGGATTGAATTCACTAAATAGAAATACTTACCAAAGACACCCACGACTGCAAGGAATGGGTAGTAGATGTGCTCAAACAGCAGGAGTACATGTCGTATTCGATCGTAGACCAGCATCAAATGTTGATTTCTAATGTAAAAGGAAAAATGCGAAGAGGCTTTCCAGCTTATATTTGTGAATCTCCAATCTGCTGAATCTGGAATCCATTCCATTGCTATAATGGTCAAGTATGCCCTTCTCAAATTGAGGTTGCTCGTCTCCCCCTTAGACACGTCAAACCCTGTGCCGGTCTCAGCTGAGGCCTCTCTCTAATTCCATGAGATCACACTTTGTAATGTCTCCCTTTATGAAGAGAACTGGAGATATCTCTGGCGACACAACGTGGTCCATAGAGACTGGCATTAATTGCAGTCCCTGAACAAACAGGTTTAGCTAACATCTTTCAAATCAACATCCCTAGTGCCCGGAGCACTGGGGGAGCATTCACTGTCTCCATTCAGGTAGGGCGACACAATGGCTCAGTGGTTAGTACTGCCTCCTCACATCGCCAAGAATCCGAGTGTAATTCCATCATCAAGTGACTGCCTGTGTCGAATTTGTGTGTTCTACCCGTGCCGTCATGGGTTCGCTCCAGTTTCCTCCCACAATGCAACGACGTGCATGTCAGGTCAATTGGCCATGCTAAATTACAACTCGTATGCAGGAATTTGTAGATTAGATGCACTTCCCAGGACTAAATGCATAGTAATAGCGGAATAGGTCCACTTTGAACCTGCTGTGCTGAAGGGCTGGTTTCCGTACAGTGGCGATTCTATGATCTGCAAACAAATTATTGAACAAAGGAACGAAGCTCTCAAAAGCCTTCCAATTTTGTCATTCTCAATTTGTTTTTGTTAATTTAAGTCAGAGGTGGTTTTGCAGAACTGCACCACTTAGGCAGATCATGGGTGACATAAACCAAGGATGTGCAGACCATCCAGCATACTCCGGGAGACAGGATGTGGAAGGGGGGCATGATCTTCTTAATCTAATTGAAATGTTATACTGTTTTGCACACAACATGTAGGCAGAAGATCATACAGCAGAGAAACAGAACATTTAGCCCAGCATATCTTAGCCAACAAACAAACATCAAACTGCAGGAATTCCTGTATTTGGTAAAGAGACTATGGTTCCCTGTTTTGTAACGTTGTCATCCAAGTGCCTCTTAAATATTTTGAGAATACGTGGCTCCAACACGCTCTTAGGTGGTATATCACATAATTGCACCAAGCTTAGATGAAAATATTAATTCAGATATCATCTCAATGACGCTCTTCTCATCGCAAACCGTTGTTTGTTTGTTTCAGACACGTTTGCCATTATTTGATAACAATGTATCTGTTCCAGAAGTTTTAGAATTTAACAGTGAATATTGGTGAGGGGCTATGGTTCACATTTGAAGGAAGAAATGTAACGAGGCGTAATGCACGTTTACAATAGTGCTGCGGCATGGATTGCTTTGAGAATGAAGTGGTAATCGCAACAGTGATGCGACTCACGTGAACTTCACAGCTCCCAGGTGATACACATCGATAGAGTTTGGATTAGATTGCATGGGCAGATGATATGTTCCTACCACTGGGCAGGTTTTAACGGCCTGGTCAGGAGCGTGGGAACTCGGAGGAACACTCGGAGATTTAAAAAATGCACTGAATAATGCAGGGGCCGATAACACTGCCTCAGGAAGCAGTAATATATTGGTCCTCTCAGAGTAAGAGTTAAGAAAGTGGATAACATGTAAATTAACATACTGCACAATGAATACGCAGTATGTCTTAAACAGGATTATTGAGATACAGGGGCAGGTGTTTGATCTACCGCATCATCCCCACCTCTCCCCCCCAAAAAACATTCTCTTCACAAAAGTAAGACATAATGCTGTGGGTACTTCAAAGTCTGGGTCTGAAAAAGCGAGGATCGCTTGTGATAGATTCTTGTTTTTAATGTGTTCACGAATATCAGGAAGGGGATGATCGTAAAACCTGCAGTGGTTGGAGAGAGACAGGCAACGAGAGAGGTCGAGAAGCGGGGAGGGAGAGGGAGAGAGAACGAGAGAGAAAGCGGATATCCCTGAAGCAGAAGGGACTGGGACCGCACATTAGCAGCACAACATCGCTGGGATTTGAGATTGCTGTACCTTAATTTTTCAGTTCGGAAAGGGATAGCACAGGCTGGGAAAAACCATGAGAAGATCAAGATGAACACAATATGAACACAATGAAGGCATTTCATCGCGAGATAAAGGCCGCACCATCTGTATGCCTAAAGTGAACATTTCCCCTTTCCCATGTTGTGCTTCAGCTGTCGGGCTTTGCCCACTCACTCAACCTATCTCTGTGCATCTGCAACCTGCTTGTGTGTTACTCTCTACATTTATCACTGCCGAGCTTGGCGTTTTCTGCTAGTTTCACGAACACCTTTTCTCCCATGCTCTCACCGCATCTTTAAAAAATTGCCTGCTCTCTGTTTCCATGTGTTTTTCATTTGCCCATTATGCCTACCGTTTGAATTATCACTTTGTGAGACTATTTATGTATGTATTAAGCACTTCGGCGCATCCTTTGATTTCAGCTGTCACACTTTTCTTAGAATACTTCTTTGCTTCTGTACTATGCTTTCTCCCTTTCCCTGTCATCGTTTGCCTTCCGTTGTTTTTCGATGCCTGTCACAGATCATCAAATCCCGGCATTGTTGAAACAGGCCATTCAGCCCATGGAGTCTGCACCAACACACGGAGGTGCAGCCCAACCAGACCAGCCCCATTAACGCAACTCTGCATTTTCCATATCCAATCCACACATCCCTTGACACTACGAGAAAATTTAACACGGCCAATTCACCCAACTTGCCCATCTTTGAACTGTGGGTGGAAACATCAGCCAACACGGAGAGAATTTTCAAACTCAACACAACTCTCACTCGAGGGTGGAACGAATCCTAGACCTTGACGCTGTGAGGGTAGTGTGCTAATTACTTAGTCATCGTGCCGCCAAGATATGGCTTTGTCATGTCACATTCCTGCCATCAAAACATCTTTTTAGTTTTCGTTTAGCTCCTTTGTCAAACAAGTTGCTGTGTCTTTGTTTGTCCTACCTTTCCAGAGTATGGAAAAGAGACTTGTTCGCGCAGAGATCATCTCCACTTGGAATGTCGCACATTATTTACTTCTGATCTCACCAAAGAAATTGTTATTGCCGTCTTTCTGGCTTTTTCTCTGTTCTTGTTACATTGAAGATCTCTCTCCGCCAAACATTACGATTGATTGAGCACTGTTCTTCTACACCTTCATTCTCAAACTTGCAATAAAGTGATCATCATCTGCCAAATATGCTTCACTTGATCCGTTAAGATCACCACATTTCAAAGAATCAGATCTACGGCATATCACTTCCATTTGTACTGGGCACATATTGACGCAGAAATTTATGCTAAATGCAATTGAAGGACACTTGCCTCTCTCTGCCCTTTACAATATGGTTTTCCCAATTAATGCTGGGTAATTATTGTTTCGCACTGCCATGAATCCTGGGTCAAGCTCATTCATGCTATTTACACTAGACTCAACAACATCGCCACACAGCTTGTGCACTCTGTAGCACCATCTCACAACGCCCTGAAATTCTTCTCTGGGTCTACTTATCGGGGCCTGCGACAAAAATCATGTCGCCATTCTCTGCCCTAACAACATTAACATCTCCATGATTGAAGCAAACATTTGTCATTCGTCCCAGCTATGAGTTCTGCACTGGGCACATCAATGCTAGCATCGCAAAAGCTGCTGACTGGGTTGGACAGATCAACATCACTGCCACTTTCCAATAACACACCTCGCCACTCGATGCCAGTGCTGCCATGACTGCATTTTGGACTCATCTTGACGATGCCTATGTTCCACACTGAGCTCAACTTCCCACTGCGGTAAGTGCTACTAAGGAAATATTTGAAACGGCAAACGAATGTGCAAAAATAAATAAAGCAAGGAAAATAAACAACAAGGAAAATCACTCTGGATCATCCTTTGTCCCGAGAAATAAAACTCCCTCTTTCACTAAAATTGCCACCTCGCCTCCTTTCCTCCATTCACAATCGTTGATGAACACCTTGAACCCAGGAGTATTTAATTACAGGTCCATGTGTGCTCCCCAACTCGAAGTGTCTTTCTCAATTTGTCTGCTTTCCCTCTCAGTCTGTCTGTTTCTCTTTGACACGGACTCATTCTCTTCCTCTCACCGTGTGTCTTTCTCCCTCTATCTCTCTATCTGTTGTATTTCTCCATGCTAGCTTCTCCCTACAAAACCCATGTCCTTCTGCCCCTCTCTGCCTTTCTCCGTCTATCGTTCTTTGCGTTTTCATTCTTTCTATCTCTACTTTCTTTCTGGCTATATATATATATATATATATATATATCCCTTTCTCGCTCTCTCTCTTTCTTTCTCTCTGTCTCTCTCTCTCTCTGTGCCAATTCCGAAAAGTCCTGACGAACCTATCCCAACAGTCAATACAGCAGAGGCCGGATCATTTTTCCTGTGTTTGAAATCAAGTTAAGAGATGGGACCAGATGGAGTACTAGGCCGCGCACTCAGAGCATACACAGATAAACTGGCAGAGGTCTTCTCGGGTATCGTCAATCTTTCCCTGAAGCAGGCCACTGTCCCTGCCTGTTTAAAGATGGACAACAACATCCTTGTGCTTAAGAAGCCTTACGCAACATGTCTCAATGACTGCCGCCCACTGGCCCTAACGTCAGTCGTCTTGAAATGCTTTGAAGTGCTGGTTATGGCATTAATCAACTCCAGCCTCTCCACTACTCTTGTCCCACTCGAATCTGCCTATCGGGCCAACAGATCCACGTCAGATGCCATATCACTGACACGTCAAATTTCCCCACACAAGGAAACGACTTCTCAAAACGCACTTTGTCAATCTCTTCGGAATCTTATAGATGTGTAATAGCTCTTCTTCTTTAGTCCAGAGTGAGTGAAGGCCGAAATGGTGCGGTCCAACTTCATAAGCTAAAGCCATCTCCTCTGGAATTTTTCGAAACTCTGCTTAAAGTCTTTTGCACAAAAGAGCCTATGCTTTCGTGAAAATAATTACATGAGGAAAGTCGGGAAGTTTGTTTTAACGAGACTGAGATTTATACAGTACATCACAATATTATTCAGCAAATGTGTTTCATGCCGCCAAATCTATCGGTGGACACTACGTGCTGGGTTTCTGGTCATTGTTTTTTTTTCATTCATTGGTTATCTGCCAATGCGGAAAAGGATCTGATTAACAAATTGATTTAAAGCTGTTTAAAATCAAGACAATGTCAATTCCTGCACAGATACAGGCACCATTGCAGACAATATTCTTCCTCTGCTTGGCTCTATGTAAATAAACAGAAACACTCACGATCTGCCTCTCTCTCTCACTTTCTCTCTCTCTCACACACACGTACACAGATACACAGCCACTCACACTCACTCACATTCAGATGCAAATATACAAATGAACACATGCACTGACATGCACTCTTTCACGGAGACATGCACCTGTACTTTGACACGTTAACACTCACATACAATGGTATTGACATACAGGAACATGCACACACACATAAACTTGCACTCACTCACATATACAGATACACATAAAAACACGCTTACAGGCAGGGGCATGCACACACAGTCACACATACGCAGAGTATCATACACAAACACTCACTTTTACAGACATAAACGCACCCACACGAACATTAACTTGCACTCACGCACTCATTTGCAGAATCACAAATAAATCAAACACAAAAAGTGAACAACTACAGTAACGTATCTATCTTGTAGAATCATTAATATACGGGCACTCAACATTAATATACGGGCACAATTCACCCAATGTATTGTGCACTGTAAAAGCATTGTGTGAATTGGCTGATGCATAGACATTCAGCTGTGTGCCAGTGTGCATTGTCGACATTCATATCATACCTGTGAAGGCGACTATATATGCGAAGGTTCATTGTTTTGAACTGTGTATACTAACTATAGTAAGATAATGCCTACGTAATACAATATCTATTGCCGGGGACAGATTACAGTCATCTGTGTGTCGACTATGTGTTCTCTACAATAAAACAAAACCGACAGTGATAAAATAACTGCTGTGTGGAATCACCTGTATTTGATATTGTGCAGTTTGTGTACTGTCTAAAGTAGAGCAATGTCTACAGTGTGATTGACTGGTATTTAAACATTACGTATCTGCTCAGAAAATCTTGAGGTGTGATGCTAAGACATATTTACGAATAATATGGTTAGTCGCTAGTATAAGTAAACGTAAGGGAACTGGGAGATGGCTGAGTTGGGGAATGAGGAAAGTCGCTTTCAACATTGCTGAACTGGAAAATATGGTGAGAAGGGGAGTTGGTAGCTGAACCAGTTATGCCATGCAGCGTTAGAAGTAGATATGCAATAGAAGAGAAACGCCACAATCGTAACAGCTGGAAAATAAAAGCGATAGGGCAGGTATGATTTCCCAATTCTTTCAAAGATCCAAATGCACCAATCGCTGCAGTCTGTTTAAATACAGACTGTTGTTGCATTCCCCCATGCATATGCCGGCTTGAACAAACAAGAACCGTATTTATTTCTCAGCAAATGTATTTGTGACGATTTTATAATTAGACTGATGAGGAGATGACCAGCTGGATGAAAGATGGAGACAGTTCCATATCAGCACAAGAGTCCCAAGTAGTTTCCTTGTTATTTCCGTTTGACAATGTGGATTGTCCAGAACGCTGCACGCCCAAATATCAGTTGCTACACAGTTTAAGAGTAATCCACTGCCAACATTGTGTTACAATATACATGTAGATAATGCACAAGTTGCTTATGCTGACTGTCCAAATATTGGCAGTCCCACACTGTATTACTGGAGACAGTACACGCCACGGTATGTTTGTACCAACCGAGGGAAACACCACAGCATATAGGGCGAAAAGCACGCCTGTGGAGACCTCACCATTGTTCTGAAATTCAACAGGGCCAGAGCCGTTCCAAACTTCTTCATATACGCTTTTCTATATTTTCTCTAACACTCTTAATTCTCAGAATGATTATGATCTATCTCAACCCTGTATGTAAACAATGTCTGACACCACAACTCACATTCTCCTCATCTCAGTTTTCAAATGTCACCACTTTATTTTGAGTTTTCGGTCATTGACTCGTCCATGAGTGGAAATATACTGTCAGCAATTGCCCTGTCAAACCCCCTTAAGAATCCTGTAATCTCAAGTGAGAACACCTCTTGTTCTTCTATATGTCAGTGGGCAAATTCACAGCCTGATTAACCTTTGATCATAAGACAAATCCTCGAGACCCCAAATCATCATAAGGAACATCTTCTAATCCCCCTATAATTAATTGAATGCTTTCCTTCAATAAGAAGCCCCAACTTGCCCTCTGTACTCCAGATGTGGTCCTACTAGCACCTTTTAAAAGTGCAGTAAGAATTCGCTAAGCTTATATTCCAACCACCTTGAAATCAAGGTCAGATTCATTTAACGTTTCCGATGAACTTTTGCCCATGGTGCTTGTTTCCTGTGTCCCATGCACTAGTTCATCCGACTCCTTTGAATTGCAAATTTATCCATTTAAAATATATTCTGTTCATTTGTTTATCTTTCCAAAATGAACAACTTCACTTCTTCCTATTTTACGCACCGTTGACTAACTTTTTATTTTCCCAATATCGCTCTACAAACTGCTTTTATCCTTTGAGATACCAACAGCAAAACTAACGTCATTTACAACATATCGTGCAAGAATTGTTAAAAACAACACTACATCGGATAATCCGGCAGGAAGCATGCCACCATGATAAATGAACACCAACTGGCCATGAAAAGACACAATTCACTATCACTGGTCTTCAGCGATACAGAATAAGAAAGACAACACGCACATCCTAGGAGAGGCGAAACAAAGACTCACACGGGAATTCTTAGAGGCATGACATTCTCTCCAGGACTCCATTAATAAACACATGGATTCAGATCCTACATACGTTCCCTTGGAAAAAAACGAACCTGGAATGAAATCACCCTCGTCAAGAAACTAAAACCTTTCAAAAGAGAAGCGGGACATGCCACAAGCGTTTCAATGGAGACTCCAAAGGTGACGTGATCTGGCATGGTGACGAAGCGTCTGAAAACAAACCTTCAGGCTCAGCTTGCTAACGTACACACTTATCATAAGCCTGAGCTACAAATCTTCTCAACAATTGTTTCTATCCTTCTCATTACCTTGCTTTCCTTCAACTGTTAGTACCGTCGATGTCCTACCTTTTCAAGCTCTCCCATCACTTGAATTGTAATGACAATCACTCGTTGTCGTCCTATGGTTCCACATGCTTTATGAGCTGCTGTTGTGTTATTCCGTGTTTACGAAGTGCAACCAGTCAGTATCCTGCCTGGCCTTGTGTCTCACGCTGCTGGGCATTTTTACCCTTACTGTGTCGAAAAACTCAATCGTTCATTCAAAGCGAAGCCGAGTGATTCCAAAGTGGGCGAGAGGACCAAATGATTACAGAACGACAGAGCAATATTTCATTTCGGCAAATTGGAGATTAACCACAGTCTTCTTAAAAAAACTTCGCCACTTCAATCATTGTACTGTCAGTCTTTTCTGTACACTGATGAATGTTTGACTTGTTAGGAACATTTAATTTTCGACTCCAGTAATATTTGGTCTGCGTGAGTGAACTAACTTCAGAATTAGCAAGGTGGATTAGTGCTTAAATTTCGTCTGCAATTGTTATCAACAGAATACTCTCTCAGATCCTGTAAATAGTCGGCATGTTCCAGTCATCTTATTGTGACTAAGTAGAATAATGTAAGTACTGCTTTTGCTACTCAAATTCCTGTTACGCGTCGACCTATCACTTGCTGATGCAACAATGAACTCGAGGTCAACAATCAGTTCAAATATCTGTCTGAAAACTGCCTGTCGAACCGTTCCGATGATCCTAACGACATCATTCAGACATTTAAGTGCGTGCTTTTGCGAAATTAAACCTTAGTTGCTTTATGTCTTCATTCTGTTGTTTTTCATCCGACGAACATCCTGGTCAGGATGAGTGGAAAATGGTAGAAGAACTGCTCTTCATCTTTGCTTCCTTGTTGCAAAATGAACAGTGAGTACACGTTCTGTACTTCGACGTCCAGTTATTCAATGAAATTCATCATACATGAGAGGTATTTCAGAGAACGTATACTGGGGTGAGGTTGCCAGGTAATTCTCAGCACGTTATTTCACTGCAGTTAATGAATTAAAGTGATGGCAATTTGACAATCGTAATTTCAGAATGCACGTATTTCCGCACAGGTAGGAGTAAAATTCAGGATCATATACGCGGTCAGCTCATTCTTTATAACGTTCCTCATGTGTCTCTCGTTCGATGGTGACTGGTGACCGGACAGGACAACTTCAGAGCGCTGAGTTCAGCATGGACCTTTGATCTTGGAACCATTATCGGTCAAAATGCAACAAGATGCAGAGAAGACACTCTTGTGCTGACGAGGAACGAAGGTAATCAATGTCACATAGTTATCAGTAAAATCCTAAATACAACTGAACGAAACAAGCCACTCCTGCCGTATAACCATCTTGATGGTCAATGATGTTCCCATTGCTGAATGCTGCCCTATTAACATCCAGTCGGCGTTCATTCATCTGAATCTGAATAACGTTGTTCATGCTGGTGCAACATCAGGAGGTCAGAGGCTGTGAATTCTATACCATCAACAATGGCTCTCCCCGGAGACTGTTGGCCGTTTGAATAAAAATGCAGCGACAACATTCAACATTGACTCACTCCACTTCCATCAAAGTGGACAACACAGATGGCCTCCTTCTTCAAGGACAACACAGATGGCCTCCTTCTTCAAGGACAACACAGATGGCCTCCTTCTTCAAGGACCGCAAATTCCCCCCGACGTGGTCGACGGTGCCCTCCACCGCATCTCCTCCACTTCCCGCTCCTCCGCCCTTGAGCCCCGCCCCTCCAACCGCCACCAGGACAGAACCCCACTGGTCGTCACCTACCACCCCACCAATCTCCATGTACAGCGCATCATCCGCCGTCACTTCCGCCACCTCCAAACAGACCCCACCACCAAGGATATATTGCCCTCCCCTCCCCTATCAGCTTTCCGTAGAGACCACTCCCTCCGCGACTCCCTTGTCAGATCCACACCCCCCCCCGACCCAACCTCCACTCCCGGCACCTTCCCTTGCAACCGCAGGAGGTGCAACACTTGCGCCCACACCTCCCCCCTCACTTCTCTCCAAGGCCCCAAAGGAAACTTCCATATCCGCCACAGATTCACCTGCACCTCCACCCACATCATCTACTGCATCCGCTGCAGCCGGTGTGGCCTCCTCTATATTGGGGAGACAGGCCGCCTACTTGCGGAGCGATTCAGAGAGCACTCTGGGCCACCTGGACGAACCAACCCAACCACCCTGTAGCACAGCATTTCAACTCCCCCTCCCACTCCACCGAGGATATGCAGGTCATTGGACTCATCCACCGCCAAACCACAACAACGCGACGGTCGGAGGAGGAGCGTCTTATCTTCCGACTGGGAACCCTCCAACCACAGGGGATGAACTTGGACTTCACCAGTTTCTTCATCCCCCCTCCCCCCACCTTGTCTCAGCCGAATCCCTCCAGCCCGGCACCGCCTTCCTGACCTGCAGTCTTCTTATAGACCTCTCCGCCTCCATCCTTCTCCGACCTATCACCCTCACCTTGACCTCTTTCCACCTATCACATTTCCAACGCCCCTCCTCCAAGTTCCTCCTCCCTACCTTTTATCTTCTCCTGCTGAACACTCTTTGCTCATTCCTGAAGAAGGGCCTGTGCCCGAAACGTCGAATCTCCTGTTCCCTGGATGCTGCCTGACCTGCTGTGCTGTTCCAGCAATAAAGTTTCAACCACTTCCATCAAACAACATCACGTACGATACACACTGCTGCTACTCTCAAGTGCTTCTTTGGCAGCAATTTCGAAAGCCAACATTTATGCAAACGAGAATAACAGAGGCAGTAGATGCAGTCATATCGTGAAGCTCACCTCCATCCACAATACCTCAAGTGTTCGGACTACATCACTACTCTTGCACATTAATGGGACAAACCTCTGGAAGTTGCTTCCTTACATCACTCCAACATGTGCTTGCCATAACATGAACAGCGGTGCCTCAGTGAGGGAGTTCATCGCGACCGTCAAAGGGGCATTTCCTGTGAGCAGTGCACATTACATTGAGCAAACAATCCAACGTAGTAATGAACGAACATGCGGAGAGACAAGCACAATGTAGAGGACCACTGGGACACATGCTGCGACCTTCTAAGCTGTGACCTATTACAGTGGACACTTCACACAGAAATAAGTGCAGAGCGATGGAATATGCAACCAGTGATTGGGAGGGGAATTGTTTCCTGTTGTGATAATATGAGATGAAACACATGAGGCACTTCGAGTTTCGATCACAGTAAATATATTGGTTTTATCACTGTTCAATGAATTTAACTATTTGATGAAAACGATAGTTCAGCACGCTTTCCACTGATGTCTGAACTTAGTCTGGGTTATGCCATTAATATAAGAATGTGTGCAGTAATTAAACAACTAAATCATGAAACGTTTTTTCTTATTAAAGTCAGGTATCCATTGGGGATGCAGCCGGAAAAGAATATGCAAAGTCACATCGAATAAATCATCAATATTGTCGATATTAAGACAACGTTCCATCAGATAACAATTAATTACACGATTTATTCCCTTTGATTATAATGCTCATTTCGGTCTGCCCATATCACAAAGACAACATCACAGTAGATTGGAGAAAATTGTTCTGAGATTCCAAAGATATTCCATGAACCATGAAGTACGAAAGACTGTCATGTTGCAAGATGTCGGCAGGATAGGAATTATCAACTGGCACTCGTCTGCTTTTTTTGCTGTTCTTATTTGCCGGTACCTCTTATCTTTCTCATTCAACTCGTGTTTTTTTAATTCTTTTCCTTTTCCATCTCCTTCTTCTTATTTTTACCAGTTAATTCCTGACCTCCTCGGACGACTCCAGCCTCTGGCGAGCTCTGGTGGGGCGTGACGTTCCTTGGCCCTTTTTGAGCAACTGTCCTCAGCTTGTGGCTTCTGACGATTCATCGTTGCTGAAGGCGATCACATATCTCTGACAACCCCTGCAGTGATGACTCACAGGCTAGCGCAGTGGTCTCTCTTCCTGCGTGGCGTAGCAATCTTTTGGCCTCCAGCATCAGCCTTTTTCAAAGTGTCCCCACGTGTGGCGATCTCCTGGAGTGGCTTAGCGGCCTCCCGATCAGACCTAACAGCCTCCTGCAGCGGTCACCTAGTGTGCGTGACGACCTTCACACCTGCTGCAGCGTCTTCCTAGTCTGGGATTTTAGTGGTGCAATGTGGAGCCAGGACCCAGTTTTGACTGGAAGCTAAGTGCCACCGTGTTCGACTGTACTGAACGATTTTCTGAAATGCTGGCTATTTCATTTCTCTATTGTCTTAATCTAGTAACGAAAGAGACTGTGGTGTTGGACTATTGTATAAAAGTCGGTTCTGTAATTAGTGGCAAATACAATTTCCATTGTTTGCATTGAGTTATTGTGACATTAAAGGCTGTTCACTTCCATTCCAATCTATTCTTTTCCAATTTTGCAAGCTGTGCCATTCAAATGAATTTATGCCTTCTCCAAAATAAAATTCTCTGTTTATGCATTGACGAAGGGAGGTAAGCAGTGCATGTCATTGGACAGACAGCTCATTTTATTTGGGAGAAAACAGAAATTCCTTTCAGTTGTTCAACTTGCAAAATTGGAATAGAATAGAAGAGGAACAGAGAGAGGAAGTGAGATGGACACACACACACACTCCGATCCTTTCAAGTAATTTGTTCCAGGTTTGTCCCAGTGCAGGCAGAGCTAGTCATTCAGCAGCATTCCAACAAAAACGGAGACACAGACTTGATCCCAAACAGAAACACAGACACAGATAATCAGAGATGTGCAGACACAAATGTAAATGCATACAATAACAGAACTAGAAACATCCACAAGCACACGCATATGAGGACAGAAACACAGATACTCAATGTTCCCCCGCATATTGTCAGGCAAGAATTCGATATTTTCAATAAAATGAAGTTCATTGGCGCATGAAACTCGTGCTAATTTGTACAATCTATCTCTGTAATAACTTGATGCTTAGACAATCAGAAGCTTTTGATTCATTAAGTTTTAACTGATGCATCCGAAACCTATGTCCCATTTATTGCAGATCTAATAACACAGAGATGCATTTAAATAACAGAGATACACACACACACCGAAAAACACACCCACCCATCCACACACACACACACACACACACACACAAACACACACACAAACACACACACACACACACACACACACACACACACACACACACACACACACACACACACACACACACACACACACACACACACACACACACACACACACACACACACACACATATATATATACAACAAACAGACTCACAAATATCAAGTAGTGGAGAATTTTTGCTGTGAATAGATGCTGTGTAAGCTCAAGTGTAGGGGCTTTCATGCATGATATACCGGAAAATGCTGGTTAAACAGTTCAGTGCAGTCACTTTTCCCAGAAATGCAGTCACCGGTTTTCTTTTTGTTGTTTTTGCCATCCCTTTCGAGTGGAAACAGACCATTCGATCGAACAAGTCCACACCGACACTGCGAAGCCTAATCAGTACTTAAGTTTCAGCCTCTGGCAACAAAAGGCCACAAATCGATAAAAGGTGAAAGTGATGGTGAACCAGCAAAAACAACAAGTCATTGCAGAAAGCAAGGATGTGGACATTTCACACAGGGATGGACTCCAGAATGAATCAATGTATTCTCAAAAATGTACCTAATCAATTGTTTGGGGGGGCATTGTTCCAGGAAATGACTTACAGCCAAGTGGTGTAACATGTTATCCTTGATGTAAACAATTACTTTGTTCCTGCATGAATGTAAATCATAGAGTGTACTGCAGTGCATACTTGTTCATCTGATGAGACCCTTGTTCACGAGTTGATCCTGCGATCAGAATTTATTTGGTCCACTCTATTACACATCAGAAACCAACCTGGAGAATGACAGAAATGGTCTATACTTGCATCGCGTCTCAGAAACATTTATTTGCAAGCTGCACACTGCAAGCTTGTCAATCCACCAGGCAAAATACATAGTCACTCTCTATTTCTTTTTAATAATTTTGGGTCATTTGTTTGGAACATAATTTTAAATGAAATAGTGACTCAGTGGTTAGCTCACAGCGACAGAGTCTGAGGTTCGACCACACCATCACACCTCTGCCTGTTTGGAGTTTGCATATTCCCTCTGTATCTGCTCTGGTTTTCATCCACAGTTCACAGATGTGCAGGTCAGGTGGATTTGCCATGGTAAACATTTCGTACAGGGACTGGGACGTTCAGGCTTGATGGATTAGCTATAGAAACGCGATGATAGGGTGAGGGCGTGTTTTGCTCTGCAGAGGTTTAATGCTGAATAGCCACTTTCGGCACTGTAGTGATTATCCAATATATTGTTATCAGTGTAACAAAAAAGAATTGAAACTGTAAGTCTTATTAGATATTATCTATGAATAAAATATTTTAAGTTCACAATACGTACGTATGTCTTTCTGATAAACCTTGTGCCAATAATCCTCACCTGTGGACTTCTAACGTACTGTGGTCACAATGCATGACTGCACCCCACTCCCATCTCCCACCTCCACCCGCACATGGAGGAAAACAAAGGTTGCAGGACTGGATGGAAGAAAAACAGACATTTACATCATTTTCCTTCACAGCTAGCTGGACGTTGTGGCGAAATTCATCCATTTCCTACAAAATCCCTAATGGATGTGTTTGTGAAACTGGGAGAAAGGCCTGATTCTGTATTGAGGTTTTAGCGAAATAAACCTGGTCTCGTCGAAAAACAGCACCTAAACGGGGCATACTGCAGCAAAGCGGCATGTATTTAGAATTAAAGACTATAGGTCGTGAATCTAAAGGAGAGTATTTGCCTGATTATATCACCTCAAAACCTCAGGGAATGCTGACGACATTCGTTCTCAACTTCAATCTCCTGAGCAACTACAGCAAAAGTCAGCGATGGACATTCACTGGTTTATTTCTCAGCCCAACCAGATTCCCACTAACTGGTTTGTATTTAAACGGTATTTGCTATTTATTGTCAGCCTATATTGATGGATATTTTCCCTATGGAACCGAACCTCCTCATCTATCAGATTCACACCGTCTGGTGTAATTTTCGACAAAGAGTGGCAGATAACGGTCAATCTGCAAATATGGGCGAAAATTCACACGAATCACCCTGACCACTCTGAGTCATAGTTTGCAATTTACGTGTAACAAATCCATAGACTTAAATGTCATGCTGCATCCACAGGTGCACTTCCCATTGGATCGACCTTACAAACCAGAAGCACAATGCCCAGTTCAAATGTAGCCAAACCTGGTAGTTAACTGTTAATCTGCAGTATTAGATCCTTTATTCAAAGAAATAATGGACCAATCAGCTATATATTGCCAGTTTTAATGTAACCTGGTCTGGCCATTAACTATCAATCTGCATCAATACGTTCATGGTCAACAGGAATACTCCGACGAATCCCTTCTAACTAATCACTACTCTCCTGTCCTGAAGGATGAACGGTGTTTTTCGAAAATCAGTTTGAAATATCAGGAAATCTCCTAATGAATGCAAAGCAATCGTCTTCGGCATTTCCTTCAACAAGAAACCTAGTTAGTCTAGAAAAGCAGGCTATTGAACTGGAAACTTTACAAAACCCAAGGTGAAATGAGTAGTTATGTAAGTAACTGGAGCAAATATAAAATGGCGACTGTCTGACTTCGGATACCTGAGTCTATCTGGATGAGAACAGGCACTGTCCTACTTCTTAGTATTATCTACATTCTGGCCAAAATGTGTTATTCCTCGTCAGCCTTTTCAATCTGCCTTCTTAACACCATCATATGTAGGCGCAATATAAGGCCACACGGTGTTTCCAGACTTTTGAAACATTCATTAGATCGTGAATGACCTGATCGTCCTCAAATTCACGTTCCTCCCTTTTTACTGGTTAAAAATCGATCTATCTGAACTTTGAATTTTCTTAAGGATGCAATTTTAACAGCCTACTGCGGGGAATAATTCCACAGATAAACTAACTTATAAGAAAAGAAATCCCTCTTCGCCTCTGTTTGAAATTGGTTACATCTGATCCTCACTATCAACCACAATACGATATTTCAAGCCATCTGCCAATTTAATAATCATATGTTTCATATTCTCACCCACGTTGTGAATACATAGTTCAGATTCCAGAAACATGGGGTCCTATTGGTTAAAAATAAAGAAGAGATTGTAAAAGAGAGATGAGGATACTTGTTTCTCTCTAAATCAGAGGGTTGTGAGTCTTTGGAAATGTCTTCCTCGAAAGACAGTCTTTGCAAACGTTTTTTGTTACGGCAGATGTTGATAGATTCCTGAGGATTGAGACAATCAAAGATGACCAGATGTAAGGCACGAATGCAGATTTGAGGATAAAATTGAAAAAAAAAAATGATCTTACTGAGTGTGGATGGTTTCAGGCAGATTGGACACGAAGGGCTAAGTGGACTATTCTTGTTCTGTGTTCGGGTGTTCAGATGATTTCAAGGAGAATGTCTGCTGGCCTCTATTACCAATACATGGTGTTTGCGACAGGGAGATACTTTAGTGTATCCTGCCAACTCACTGGTTTGTTCACCTCCTAATGAAAGCCATGTATTGTTGAATTTCACTCCCTGCTTGAACAATGTGGATTGTAATGAAATAAGCCCAGTGTAGGTGGCTGGCCAACAAGCAATGTTTTTTTTTGTTTGTTTCCTGCTCTATCCCGCTGTAAGTCCCAATTTCCATCCAGTCTTTGAGCTGAGAACATGAGGCCACGGTAATTCCCACTGTTCCACCCAAAGTGCCCTTCGAGTTGAAAAGAAAGCTGCCTCTTCGACACCATCCCCACTCAAACCCTCACTGCCCCACCTACACCCACCTCTGCCATGAAGCCTGCAGAACGAACCAGTGACTGGCTGCAGGCTGAAGTTTGAGTGTGTTTGAGAACAGAATCATAAAGTACAAGGTTATTGGAAAGTCTACTGCGTGAAATGATTCTTGAATTCTACACTGGATTCCCATTGCCCCACACGTTCGCACACGGCTTTGAATATTAGGGTATTTCAAGGGGTTAATCCAAAGGCGTTTAAAAGTTTGTCAGGTTAACCGCCTCAGCTACCAACCGGGCAATGCATTGTGGATGCCCAAAACCCTCTGTTGGAAAATGTTTCTATTCACCTCTTATTTAAACATTCTCCCCATCAATTCCGAAATGTAGTGACACGGTATTAACCTTTCATCTGGGGTGGAGCAGGGGTTTTATGTTAACTCTGTCAGTTTCCCTCATAAGGAGAAAATAAGGACTGCAGATGCTGAAGGTCAGACGTTAGAGTGTGATGAAGGTCTTATGCACGAAATGTCGATTCTTCTGCTCCTCGGATGCTGTCTGACCTGCTGTGCTTTTCCAGCAACACACTCTTGAACCCGTGACCCTCATAGTCTTTTCACCTCCTGAGTCTCTCCCCTACCTCCAGTTCTCCAAAGAAAACAAGCAGAGCATATCCAACCTCTCTGCATTAAAAAAAACATTCTTCAATAAAAACTCGAACAGTACAGCACAAGACGAAGCACATCTGCCCAACATGTCTCTCAGAAACGCAATGTCATGGTACATTGCCGATCTGTTTAGACATTGCCTGTCAACCTGTATTCTCTGACTATGTATAAATGTATATCACCTTTGCTGTAAGTAAGCATTTCCACCATCTCCCATGGCAGTGTCATCCAGACGCCAAACATCGACTGCGAGAATGATTTCCTCGCTATTTTCCTTGAGACCTTTCCCCTCTCACGTTGGACCTAAGCACGCTAGTATTTCATATTTTCAAAACTGGAGAAAAGGCGCTGACGAGATAACTTTTACATGCCTCTCATAATTGGATATACTCTGCTCATGGTCTGACTCCCTGTATTCTCTGTCTATGTGCAAATGTTTTTCAACTTTGCTGTGAGTAACCATTTCCACCGTCTCACTTGGCAGTGTCATCGAGACGCCCAGCACCGACTGCGAAAATGTTATCCTCACTATTTCCTTTTAGACCTTTCTCCTCTTAACTTAGACCGAAGAACACTAGTATGTCATCATTCCAACCTGGAGAAAAGGCGCTGACGAGATAGCTTATACATGCCTCTCATAATTGTATATACACTGCTCAGGTCGTCCATGAGCCTCCAAAACCCCAGCAAAAACAATCTAGCATTATGCGATCTCTCATGATTGATGATATTCTGCCATCCAGATGACACTCTGTTAAATCTCTTTACTCACTCTACAGAACCTCCACACCAGAACATTGCACTGTCCTCCACTTTGGGCAGAACCAAAGGCCAGCAGAGCAGCTAGGCTTCTCCAAGCAAAATGCAATCAATCTATGTTGTTTGTTTTCTGAACTTCCTCTCTGTCACTTTTTTGAAGACACGGATCTGAATGTGAAATGAGACCTAGACAATCAATGCTTCTCATGTTCACACAATTTTATTCACATTGCTGAGAAAACAGAGTGTCAGTCTCAATGGATTAGCACAATCAAATGGAGCCTGAAATGACAGATCTCTCCAGTCGGAAACTCAGATGCTTTCCAGCGTTGGCATTTCATCTTTGATGTCAGAGAGGTAAACAACACCATCGCATGGACGGGCATTTCCCTTCTACCAACTTTGCCTTTCGTTCCTCACATTGTAGTCTACTGCAGAACCTTCCGCCCCCATCACATAAATCGATAGGAACTAGAATAAAGAATTTAAAAAGATAAAAGATGCATTGATTTTACCAGTCAGACACAATATACTTTCGATTACAGGCGGATATATATTTTTTTTCAAATGAGCAGATCAGTGACAGGTCATATTTAAACCTGAAGTGTAAGGTGATGCGCGTTGGAAGCAGGAGCAAGACAAGGGAGCACCCAAGGAAAGGCGGGTCACTAGGAAGCTGAGAGAGGCACAGGGATATTAATCTGCTTGTCCACAGATCCCTGAATGTGGTAGGAATGAATAATAGGGGAGCGAAGAATGCAAAGGGGCAACTTGGCTTTATCAATAGTGTCGTATATTTTAAGAGCAATGAGGTTCTTTTGCCGATTACCATTACTTTGGTGACACGCCGGGTGGAGTATTGGACGGAGTCCTGCTCTCCACCGAAAAGCTGTGATTGGACTGTAGAGGGTGCAGAGGATATTCACTAAGACATAGCCTGCAATGACGCATTTACCTTTTGAAGAGATGTTGAGCAGCTCTAGTTGTTTTCGATTGAGAATGGAGGGTTGAGATGGTGTCTGTATGATTTATTTAAGATAATGAATGGTATGGACAAGTTGAATAGAAAGCAGTGGCGAAGTCAAAGTGCTAATGCAAGAGGGAGCACGATTTTCATGTGAACGTCACGATGTTTAGAACAGATTTGAGGGTAAATTGTATCATCCAGAAGGAAGTGGGTTCCTGCAATGTATTGTCTGGTAGGATATTTGATGCAGGAACCCTCAAAACCTTTTCAGAAAGAGAGTGATGGGTGCGTTGAATTTACTGCCTTCAGTTGCAAAAGAACGAAATACTTAAGGGACACTTTAGCGACTCTTGGATACACACATGTGCGATACTACAATGAAGTATGTAGTTTAGACTGATATTAGAGTAGAATAAAAGGTCGGCACACATTCGAGGGCCGAAGTGTCTGTACTGTGCTGTGCTGACCTGCTCTATGTTTTACGTTCTAAGACGTGGATGAACACTTGCAGAATTTTAACATTCGGGCTACATGCCAGACCTTGGTTAATGGGGTTGTTGTAGATTTCAAAGTGCTGTTTCTCAGAGGCTCTGATTCTGTGATCGAGTGCTCCATAACTCACAAACTCCCACCCTTCAGCCAAAGCCGCTGGTTCACTCCCCTCTGAGGGAATACATTTCTTCACATTTCTGTGTTTAATTGGTGGCACCTCATTAAGTAATGATGCCCTCTGTTCTGAAACTTTCCAAGAAGGGGTACTGACAGCTCTTCAGCCACGTTGTCAAATCGACTAAAAATATTAAATGTTTCAATAAGGTCGCTTCTCGTTCCTCTGCACTGCACTCAGCGCAGGCCCAACATGATCAACGCCTCATCACAAAACAATCCCTCCACAAATGATTACAGCTGAATGAACTCTCAATGGACTGCCACCAAATGCAATTTACATTTCCTTCACTAAGGGAACAAAAATTGTTCACACTATTCTAGCTGCGTTATAACAGGAGCCTTGGAGACTTTTAGATTACCTCCTGACTTTTATCCAACAATCTCTTTGAATGTTACCATGAATATGTCACAAATTTTGGCGAAGCTGCATTGGAATCAGCCTCTTCAGCGA
The DNA here is from genome assembly GCF_037043375.1 of Chiloscyllium plagiosum. Taxonomy (NCBI): domain Eukaryota; kingdom Metazoa; phylum Chordata; class Chondrichthyes; order Orectolobiformes; family Hemiscylliidae; genus Chiloscyllium; species Chiloscyllium plagiosum. The sequence goes on along the minus strand of NW_028270179.1, from coordinate 5,030,430 downwards.
AGCTATTGTTCACCCGTGGATCCAGTAGGACCTGAATAAAGATCTTCCCAGCTCAGAGAAAGGGACACTGTGTGTGTACAAGAACTCGCTGTTACTGAAGAGCAGTATGTCGATGCAGTATGGCAGGGAACAGCTCCGTGGCCAATAATGATTGCAATGAGAAAGAATGCATGGGCATAATGTTAAAACAGCCTGCGAATTACAATCAGTAACTTTCTGAGTGGAATAATGCTTCTTTTCCGTAATTATGGAAACTGTATGGGCAGGTGGAAGGAACACACATGATCCAACCGAACAGAAGCAAAATCTTTATGACCACAGCGGCCATTGTTCCAACCCGTGGTTCCTCTGTTTGCCGACGGAAGATGCACAAACCTCTACATGCAAGGTTAACAAATGTACGTACCAATAACATTAGCTTCCATCAACACCAGAGCTCCAAGCAGCAACACCACTGTCATCCACATCTCTGTTGTGATTCTGAGAGTGAGAATGTTTAGATTCGAACAAAGTTCCACTTCTTATGAGCTCATAGATTACTGCGGTATTATTAATTATTGACACAATAGCGACTGGCTGCACTTCAGGTTCTATTAAGATGTAGCTTACTAACTGAGACTGACGACAGCTGGAACCTAAGTTTAAATGGATCATAAACGTAAGAGAGACACTGACCTCACTATTGAATGAAATGACAGAGATCAAAAATCAGTTCTTCTTAGGAACAGGAAGTGGTTATTCAACCAGTCGACCCCTGTCAGCCACTCAACAATATCGTGGCTGATATGTGGATAACTACATTTGCCTGCCCTGGGCACATATCCTTGATACCCTTGGTAAATTTTATAAGCATGTCTCTTTCAGGTATAAATTTAAAACTTGCATTAGCATCCACTGCTGTTTGAGGAAGAGAGTCCCAAATCTCGAATACTCTTTGTCTGCAGAATTGTTCTCTATCATCTCTCCTGAATGGCCTACCCCTGACTCTTAGACTACCACGTGGGCGTCACTGGCTGAGCCCAACATTTAGCGTTAAATTTGTAATTTTGAGAGTAATAAGGCCCAATTGCTCTCGTCTCTCCTCAGTGTGTAAACATCCAAAATTCAAGTATCGTCATTGTAAATTTGCACTGAATGCCGTCTAGGATCAAAACATTCTTCGTAACGTATGGTGCTAGGCTTTTCCCACGGTACTTTCAGAGAGCAACGGACTTGGATCCAAGATGCATCTCTGTACTGTCTTCTCAATACTTTTTGGATGTTATGGACCTTATATTCACCACCCTCACAGTTCCAGAATCTCACCACCTATTGAGCTAAAATCAAATTCCTCGTCCCCTCTAAATCGTTTACCCTTTACTGTAAATCTATATCCCCTGTCTTTGATCGCACAAAAAGGCAGAACAGTTGTTTCTGCGACCTGTCAATTGTTTTCATCTTTTATAGACCACTATCATGTCATCACTCAAGATGATTTCTTCAGTGAAAACATATTCAGTTTTTTCAAGTTCTGTTCACACCAGAAACTCTTAAATTCAGGCAACGCGACGGCTAATCTGCTCTATCAACCACTACCTGATTCCCACCTTCAAGTTACATCGTAGTTTTATCACACCCCTCCTAAAACGTGGATTCCAGAACTGCGCTCTCCACTCAGCCTGTCACCTGAGCAATGCTTTATGCAGTTCCACCAGAACGGTTCTCAGGGGCATCATGACTGATTCAAATCTTTAGTGAACTGATCGACAGTTGTTGCCTCTTGCAGAGCCCTGAAAAGCTACGCAGAAGGTCTTCAAGACACGTCCCACTTGGAGAACTGGTTCCTGTACAGACTGACTGTAGCTGAGGGGTGGAGCATACTCTGGACTTCACCCAAGCACTCTGATCCTACTTGCCCACCATGCTCATGAAAAGGTTTCCTAAACTAATCACAAGTAAGGAGGGACTATCTGATGTGGAATGGTTTAGTTGTTGGTCTGTACTCATTGACGTTTCATAGAACGAGAGGCAACTACATTGAAATATACCAGATTCTCAGCGGACTTGACAACGCAGATGACGATAGGCTGTTTCCTTTTGTCAGAAACTCTGCGACCACAGGATAACATCTCAGAATAAGGGGTTGCCCATTTCATGCAGAGATGAAAGGTGTTTTCTTCTCTCAGGTGGCAGCAAATCCTCAGAGTCATTTACAGCCAGAGGCTGTGGACCTTAGGTTCACTTAACGCTGTAATTCAGAGATTTTTAATCAGGAATGGTATGGGAAAACGGCAAGAAAACAGTCGTGAGGATGATCACGTCAACCATCATTTCATTGACATAACCCTCTCAATGGGCATTCCAGCTCTGCTGAAAATCTACTATTTGAGGTAAAGAGACCAGAACTACACACAGTACTGAAGCGGTACTCTTACACAGGCTCTTCTGAACTTCAAACCTCTTGCAATGAAGGCTTCCATACCGATAGCCTTCAAACGTTTGCTGCAACTCAGACAGTGAGTAAGCTGTTGGTTTACAATGACCAAGGAGAAAGTGAGGTCTGCAGATGCTGGAGATCAAAGTTGAAACTTTATTGCTGGAACAGCACAGCAGGTCAGGCAGCATCCAGGGAACAGGAGATTCGACGTTTCGGGCACAGGCCCTTCTTCGGGCACAGGCCCTGAAGAAGGGCCTGTGCCCGAAACGTCGAATCTCCTGTTCCCTGGATGCTGCCTGACCTGCTGTGCTGTTCCAGCAATAAAGTTTACAATGACCACACAGTTTCCAAGCAGCTTGTGAAAGAATACCAGGAAGGATGGCGACTGGCTCCGTTTCAGAGCCAAACAGTGAAGAAAACGTCAGCGGCTCATAAGAAATGTTTAACTATTGGCAGACAGCTGATAGTGGTTTAACCAAAATGTATCACACCACAGGCGAGGGATTAGCTTCAGAAGATAGTACCTGCATGATATTAATAACTTGGGGCAAGAAAGTTAACGTTCTGTCACCTGAATTGTAGACGACCAAACCGGTTAAAATGCAATTTATGCAAGGGACAGAAGCAGGCTATAGAAAGATACTGATATTTCAGATGAGTGGGCAAAAAAAGGTAAATGGTGAAAAATATGGGATAATGTGAAGTTGTTCATTTTCGAAGGGAGAACGAAACAACAAAATGTTATTTAAATGGAGAAAGCTGCAACACCAGGACACTGTTTTACATGTGCACGAAGCACAGAATGCAGCAGGACAAAAGAACGCAAGGTGTTCTTTAGAGTTTTTCTTTTTACATTATTCATTGGGAAGATGCTACATCGTGGGATCGACAGAATTTATTGCACGTCATTAATTAATCGTGAGAAGATGGTGGTGAGCTTTCCTCTTTAACCGCTGGATTTCTGCTATGCGTTGAACCACCATGCCATGGGGAAGAAATTATGATCCAACAATAATAACTCGCCTTAACAATTTTCGACCCAAATTCATGACCCCGCACTTATTCACGCTAAACTTCATCGACAACATTTTGGCCCACTCTCCTCATCTAACTATATTCATTTGTAAGGTTTTATTTCCTCCTTGCAATTTATTATTCCGCCCATTTTTGTGTTGTCTGCAAATTTGTCTATAGACCCTTCTATTTCTGTATTGAAATCGTTAATGTAGATTGTACATGGCTCGGGTCCAAATGAAGGAACGGCACAATACTTCCAATTCAGAATGGTTAGTGGCTCCGGTAGAAACTTAGAAGTCGCGGTGTTCTCATATATCTGCCTCCCTTGTTCCACTCGATGGTTGTGCCCATGTGTTTGGATGGTGCGGTCTGAGGATATTTGGTGAATTTCTACAGTGTCTTTGCTGAAATTGCACACTGCTGCTGATGAGATCCGTTGGTGAAGGGAGTGAATTTGGATATAGTGCCAATTAAGCGTCCTGCTTTGTCCTGAAATTGTCAAGCATTTTGCGTGTTTTGAGAGCTGCATCTATCCAGGCAGAAATTGTTTAAGTGGTGTGTCAATTTCTGGTTCTGGTCAGTGATAACCTCAGGATGTTGACAGTCGGTGATTCAGTGATATTAACACCATTGAGCACAAATGGGCTTTGTTGGGTTGTCTCTGATTGGTGATGGTTCGAACCTTGGCATTTGTGTAGTGCAAATGATATTTATGACTTCTCACCCTAAACCCAATTATTTTCTTGTCCTTGTTGTATTTGGACTCCTTCAGTATCTGAACGGTGCTGAATATCGTGCATTCATTGGTGAATATTCCAAATGTGACATTGTGCTGCAGGCAAGGACATTGATTACGCACCAGAAGATGGTTGGGCACAGGGCACTATCTTGCACATTACTGCAGAGGTGTCCTGGAGCTGAGATGACTGACCTGCAACAATCACGAACAGTTTCCTCAGTCACACGAATAACTCTAACCATCAGAGATGTTTCACTGGATTCCATTTGATTCCATTTTTGCCAGGTCCTCTTGATGAGATACTCAATCAAATGCAGCCTTGACATCAAAGGTTGTCACTCCCATCTCCCCTCTGGAAATCAGTTGTCTTGCCCGACTTTGAGCCAGCCTGTAATGATGCCAAGAGCTAACTGATCCTGGTGGAATCCAAACTCAGCGTCACCAAGCAGGATTTGTTGAGCAGGTACTGTCTGTTGGAATATTAATGACACCTTTCATCACGTTACTGATGATCAAAAATAGAATAATGCGGCCGTAAATGGCCACATTGGATTTTCCATGATTTGTATTATATAAACAAAAGTTACTGGGGTAATTAGGCACATTGTTTGCTCGAAGCTAGCATTCTCATTGTATGGGAATGGCCTGGCTCAGAGAGCTGAAAGTTCTGGAATGCAATTCGTCAGTACTATTTTTGGATAGTTATCAGCGCTAGTAGCCTTTGGAGTATTCATTCTCTGGAGTGAACTGAATTGGCTGACGGATGATACCTATAATCCTGGAGACCACTGGACGAGATTCTGGATGGATCATCCATTTGGCACTTCAAGCTGAGAATTGATGGAAATGCTTGAAACGTGTGCTTTACTCTGATATCGGGCATTCTTACGTCATTGTGAATGGGCATATTTACGAAGCCTTCTACTCCAACGAGTTGCTTCATCGTCCATCTCCATTCATGACATGATGTGGCAGGACTGCACATTTTAGATCTGATCTGATGGGTCGTGGGATCGCTAAGGTCTATCACTCCGATGTATGCAGTTTGGAATAGAAGCAGTCCTGTTTAGTATCTTTACTCCGTTTGCACCTTATCTTGAAGTATGACTGTTGCTGTTCATGACATGACCTCGAGTGCTTTTCATGACCTGGTTCATGACCTCATTGAACCAGGGTTTATCTCCTGGCTTGATGGCTTTGACTGAGTGTGGGATATTCTGGGCCATGATGATCCAGATTGTGCTGAAGTACATTTATGTTCCTGTTGATAACCCAAAGCTCCTCATGGATACTTAGTTATGAGTTGCTGGATTTGCTCGAATTTCGTCACTTTATCACGATATTAGTGTCACACAACACGGTGGAGGCTAGTCCTAACGTGAAGTTCGGATTTCATCTCCACAAAAAGGTGCGGTAGTCACTCTTCCCGATACTATTAAGGACAGTTGCAGCTCCAGCTGCCAGGTTGATGAGGGTGAGTACAAGTCTGTTTTTACCTCTTTTTTTACCTCATCATCTGCCACAGACCCAGTCAAGCAATTAAACAGTTCTGTCCATTTCAACCCTGACGAGCCACTGCGGGTGACGGATATTGAAATCCCACACCAAGAGTATGTTTCGTGCCTTTGCCATCCGCAGTGCTTCGACCGAGTGTTGTTCATCATGGATGATTACGATTGTTCAGCTGAGGGGCAACAATACATAGTAATCAGGAGGAGGTTGCTTTGCCTTGCTCACCTTAAAACCATGCGTTTTCACGCGGTTCAGAGCCAAAATTGACGACTCACAAGACATTTCGCGCTCTACCGTGTAACAAAGTGCCGCCACCTTTGCAGGGTCTGTTCTGCCAGTGAGACAGGACATATATAGGGACGGTAATGATGGTATCTGAGACGTTGCCTGTATACAACTATGTCAGACTGTTGCTGAAAAAGAATCTGTGAAGCAGTTCTCCCAACTTTGGCACTAGTTTTTGGAGGACTTTGCAATGTCGACAGGGTTGCTTCGGTGTTTGTTTTTAAAAGTGCATTGGTCGATGACAAATGATTCTTTCAATTTCAATTGTTTTAGAATTTGTAGCAATTGGTACACCAGTATGGCTTGTAAGGCCATTTCAGAGGTCAATTGACAGTTACTCAAATTGTTCTGTGTGGAGTTACATTTATGTTACACCAGGTGAGGACGGCAGATTTCCTACCATGCAGAAGGTTAGTGAATCAGATGGTTTGTTTTCAACAATCGGCAATGAATTCATAGTCATCATGGTATTCTGAATTCCAGGTGTGTTTCTTACTGAATTCAAGTTCCTCCGTATGCTACGTTGGGAAACGAACCTGCAGCCCCATAACATTATCTTCGGCTCTGTTCACCGTTATTAAAACCAGCTCGTTGCCTTCTCCTTGGAGTATAAGAATTGGAAAGTCTTACTGCAAACTTACAATTTACTGGTGAGGCCATATCATGAACACTCTGAGCAGTTTTGATACAAACATTTTCAGATTTATGCCATTTCATTGGACAAATAGAAAATAAAACTTTGTGGAATTACTGTGTAAGTAGAAATGGAGAGAGACAGAGAGGGAGAGAGATAGAGAGAGAGAGAGAGAGCACGCGATCAGGTCGAGGCAGCGAGTTCAAGATGTACAGACAGAGGCCAGCGGGGGGAAAGCAGAGTGGGCTGCTGAAAAGGTGACAGATCCGAAAAGGTGAAGAAATAAAGTAAACAATCGATAGCACTCTCCAGAATTCTTGGCGGTCTCAAAGTGTTGAGCAAACATGTCATGAATCATGTGTGATGTGAGTGCTTTAATAGGAAAGACAATACTGCTAATTTGCATACCGTTATCTCCCAGAGTTCGCTGGAAATTATTGGCTGGTCTGGTCGAGCACTGAGGTAGTGGGACGGCAAATCTGAAGGCTTGGTTCCAAGAAATGTCTGAGTTTGCAAGATATTCTTTTACCCGGAGATAGACACCGATCGGGAACTGAGAGGATAGTGACTTGGAATATGAGGCCAATCGGTGTTATGTTGGTTAACGGTAAACAACCATGCGAAGTCCATAAGACCACACGAGCAAAAATAATGCTTTTTGACCCATCAAGTCTGCTCTGCATTCGATCATGTCCATTTGAGTTTTAGACACCATTTTCCAGGTTTCTCCACGGAAACATTGACCCCCCTGGCAATCAAGATCTCATCTGTGCCTATCTTAAATACGTGCCCTCCACAATCTTTTGTGGCAATGAATTGCACAGATTTACCAGACGGTGGTTGAAGAACATTCCTCTTATCTCCGTTCTAAAGAGTCTTACCTTTACTCTCAAGTTGTGCCCTCGGCTCATTGTGAATGGAAGCATTATCACAACCTCCATTCTGTCCTGGCTGTTCATTGTTCTGTCCGTTTCAGTCCGATCACCCCTCAGTACTCTATAATCCACAGAGTACAATTCCATTGTCACTCATCTTCCCTCACATGTGACACGTTTCATTTCTGGCATTATTCTCGTGTGCATCCCCTGGGCCTGTTTCTGATGTATGAGCTCTAATTTACTCACAATACACTCATTGTGGTTTGACCAGAACCTTAAAAATCATCCGAAGTGCATGCCAACATTTCTCTTCTCGTCCTCTCGAGATGATTTGCAACATTGCATTTGCCATCCTAATTACACACACAACCTGCAATTTTACCTTGAGAGAATCCTGGATGAGGACGTCCAAGACACTTTTCGCCTGATTTCTGAATTTTCTGACCGTTTTGAAAATAGTCCATTCTTCTATTCCTTCTCGGAAAGTGCATGGCTTCACAGTTTCCCGCATTGTGTTTCATTTGCCAATTCTTAGCCCATTCTCACAATCTGTGCAAATATTTCTGTGGCCTTCCAGACATAACAGTACAACTGGTCCCTCCACTTGTATCATCTGCGATGTAGCCGACGACCCACAGTTCCTTCATCCAGATCATCAGTAATTAAAGGGAGAAGTTATGGTGCCAACACGATCACTTGTGAGTACCATCTGTCACTGACTTCCATCCTGAGAACGGCCATTTTTTGACATGATTTGGAGATGCTGGTGTTAGACTGGGGTGTACAAAGATAAAAATCACACAACATCAGGGTATTGTCCAACAGGTTTATTTTGAAGCACTCGCTTTCGAGCGCTGCTCCTTTATCAAGTGATTGTGGACAATAAGAATTTATGACACAGAATTTATAGTAAACGTTTACAGCGTGATGTAACTGAAAATATATATTTAAAAAAACTTGGATTTTTCTGTTAATACGCTCATCTTTCAGAATGAACATGTTTATTTCAGTTCTTTCACATGTAAACCTCAAAACGTTTTTTTTTTAAATGTTACTTTCTAAATTGAACGGCAACAAATGATGTCAGATCGGCCCAGATAATGTATTGAATGTTTCAGCTCTGCCACAATGGCCATATTGATTATAACCTAAAGAAAAGATTTTACAGTATTTTACAGGGATTCATGCAGTTTATAAGCAAAATAAAATGTAATTCTGATAGTACAAAGTCAACTCACAAATATATGTGTGTATGTGTGCATGTGGTGTGTGTGGGCAGGGAGTGCTGGAGGGTTATGAGTGTTTGCGAGAGGGTGTGTATATGTCTGTGATTGTAAAGTGGTTTAAGTCTGTGAGATTTCATGTGTGCGAGTGCATGTGTGCATGTATTATAATGGTCTGAGTGTGTGCGTCTGTCTGTCTGTGCGTATGTATAGAACATAGAACATAGAACATAGAACAATACAGCGCAGTACAGGCCCTTTGGCCCTCGATGTTGCGCCGATCCAAGCCCACCTAACCTATACTAACCCACTATCCTCCATATACCTATCCAATGCCCACTTAAATGCCCATAAAGAGGGAGAGTCCACCACTGCTACTGGCAGAGCATTCCATGAACTTACAACTCGCTGAGTGAAGAACCTACCCCTAACTTCAGTCCTATATCTACCCCCCCTTAATTTAAAGCTATGCCGCCTTGTAATACCCGACTCCATACGCGGGAAAAGGTTCACACTGTCAACCCTATCTAACCCCCTAATCATCTTGTACACCTCAATCAAGTCACCCCTAAACCTTCTTTTCTCTAATGAAAACAGCCCTAAGTCTTTCCTCATACGATCTTCCTTCCATACCAGGCAACATCCTGGTAAAACTCCTCTGCACCCGTTCCAGTGCCTCCACATCCTTCCTATAGTATGGCGACCAAAACTGCACACAATATTCCAGATGCGGCCGCACCAGAGTCTTATACAACTGCATCATGACCTCAGGACTCCGGAACTCAATTCCTCCACCAATAAAAGCCAGTACGCCGTATGCCTTCCTCACCGCACTATTTACCTGGGTGGCAACGTTCAGAGATCTGTGTACATGGACACCAAGATCCCTCTGCTCATCCACACTACCAAGTATCCGACCATTAGCCCAGTACCCCATCTTTTTGTTATTCTTCCCAAAGTGAATCACCTCACACTTAGCTACATTGAATTCCATTTGCCACCTTTCTGCCCAGCTCTGCAGCTTCTCTATATCCTGCTGTAACCTGCCACATCCTTCCTAACTGTCAACAACTCCTCCGACTTTCGTATCATCCGCAAACTTGCTCACCCAACCTTCTAACCCCTCTTCCAGGTCATTTATAAAAATGACAAACAGCAATGGTCCCAAAACAGATCCTTGCGGAACACCGCTAGTGACGGCACTCCATGAAGAAACTTTGCCATCAACTACTACCCTCTGTCTTCTTCCATCCAGCCAATTCCTTATCCAAACCTCCAACTCACCCTCAATGCCATATCTCCGTATTTTCTGCAGTAGCCTACCTTGGGGAACCTTATCAAATGCCTTAATAAAATCCATATATACCACATCTACCGCTTTCCCCTCATCAACCTCCTTCGTCACCTTTTCAAAGAATAGTATAGTATGGGCACTCGTAAATATTCAGGAAATGCTTTCATAAGAACGGGGTACGATGTTCAACTCATGGACCACCAGGTACGACGTCCTACATAAAGGAACCGTAATGACCTCCTCAGGAGACAAACACAATCTGCAACTGTCAGGGTACCGATTGTTGTCCAGTAACACGCAAGAGCTGAAAACTACGCCATGTTCTTTGCAGCCTGCAACACATTATCAATGAGAATGAAGCACCTCGCCAAGACAGTCCCCATACTTCTTCTTCTCGCGTTTGCACAGCCACCAAACCTCAAACAGATCATTGTTCTTATCAAACCACACGGCTTTCAGGACAATACCATACAACCCTGTCACGGTAGATGCCTGTCACATGTCAGAATGCCCACACAGATACCACCATTACGCGTGGGGACACCTCTAACCATCAACGTGGCAGGTAATCACGTCACTCATCCAACGTTGTCTGTCTCATACGCTGCAGGAAGGATGCTCTGAGGTATGGTACATTGAGGAGACCAAACAAAGGCTACTACAACATCTGAATGTACACCGCAGAACAACCAACAGACAGGAGTGTTCCCTCCCAGTCGTAGAACACTTCAGCAGTCCGGGACATTCGACCTCGGAACTTCGGGTGACCATCCTCCAAGGCGGACTTCGGCATGGCAATAACGAAAAGTGGCTGAGCAGAAGCTGATAGGCAAATTTGGTACCAATGGGGATGGCCTCAACCGGGACCTTGAGTTCATGACACACGACAGGTGCCCCCATTGCACTCTATACACAGACAGACAGACACACACACACACACACACACACACAGACACTCAGTCTCTCTCTCATATACTCACGTCTACACTCCGACACACGCCCTCTCACAGTCTTAAACACCTTTGCACCCACAGTTACACACGTGCACATACTCTCACACAGACACTCATAGTCAGCCCCAGCCTTCACTCCACATACAGCTGCATGCACATATACACATATAAGTTTGTGGATTGAATTTGTACTTGCAGAATTACATTTTACTTTGTTCTAAAACTGCATGAATCCATGTAAAATTCTGTAAATCCGTTATTTTTCGATTGGAGACAGACTCAAAGGGAGCTAACACCTTCAATACATTATCTGGGCCGACATGACACCAATTGTTATTGTACACTTGGGAAGGTAACTTTTAAAAAAAAAATCGTTTTGCGATTTACACATGAACGAATTGAAACCGACATGATCATTCTAAAAGATGAGAGACTTAACAAATATTCCAGGTCTTTTTCAATATATAATTTCAGTTACATCACACTGTAATGTTTTTCTTTAAATTCTATGTCATGCAATCATATTCTCCAGAATCATCTGAAGAAGGAGCAGCACAACCAGAGCTAGCGCTTCCAAATAAGCCTGTTAGACTATAGCTTGGTGTTCTGTGATTTGTACATTCTTATCTCCACTCTTTGACTTCTGAGAGGCAGCCAGGCATGTGTCCATGCTCGTAACGCCATATTACTCAGCAGCCTCCTGTGTAACACTTTATCAAATGTCTTTGCATAAGTCTAGACAGCTCACGTTTATTGCCACTCGTTGATATAACCTGCTCGTTGCCAGTTTAAAGAATTCTAACAGTTTTGTCAAGCATGACTTTACTTTGATGAAACCATTGTTAAAATTGCCATATTTTACTAAGCATTTCCAAGTAATCAGAAATCTCATCCTTCGCAATGAACTGTTAACAATGTTAACAATGACTACAGTTATCTAATCGGCCTGTAATTTACAATCTTTTGCCGAAGTCTATTCTTCTATTTGGTTGGGGGGAATTACATTAGCAATTTTCCAGACCTCTGGGATCCTCCACCATGTCCCCAGTGAAACCAAAAGTTTCTTTACTGTATCGTCCACTATCTCCTCAGTTATCTCTGCCAGAACTTGAGAGTGTAGCCCATCTGACTGAGTTGATGTATTAACTTTCAGACCATTCAGTTGTTCTGGCCTCTTCTGCTTTACAATGGACGCCGTACTCATTTCTGACCATTAGGTCTCGCGATTCCTTTGGATATTACTTGTGTCTCTCACCGTGAAGACCGACACAAACTACTCATTAACTACTTCAGCCTTTTCTTTGCGCCCCATTACCAATTTTACACATTGTATTCCAGCTTTTGCCAATCATTTTCTTTCCTTTAATATCGACAGCAACTCTTGAAATCTTCCTTAATACTATAGTCTTGCTTATATTTAATTTTCCACCATCTTATTTCTTAGTTCATTGTCCGATGTTAATCATTGTCGGCTTCCCATTCCGTTGATTTCCTACTCCACTTTGCCAGATGATATGCTTTCTCCTTTACTTTTCTGCTGTGCCTCACTTCCATGGTCAGCCATAGTTGTCTCATCCTCCATTTAGTATGCGTCTTTTCCTTCGCAATGAACGTTTGCTGTACCTGTTACTGAGTAGTTTTTTCTTCATGTTGCAAATATTTTGCACTATATTTTGTACTGGAGACTTAAATAAGTTTTACTGAGCTATCCTTTCTTTTCATGTTTGTCATATTCTTTTCAATGCAGAAACGAGCCTTATCGATGTTTACCTGCAGATTTTCACCGCATTGCTTATTAGACTTCTTGGAGTTTTCCTCTTTGCACGAATTACTAGTTTGATGTACTGTTGACCACCCGATTAACCTTTTTCGCCAGAACCCTTGCTCCAAATCAGTTCTGGTCTTCAAAGTCCCAATGGTAAAGATCCCTCTTTTTCCAATACTGATGCAACTGCCTCATGAAAAGGCAGCCCTCTTTGCTGCTCTGCTCTATTGGCGGCATGTTACTTCCCTTATTCTCCTATCTCTACGCCAAGTTGCGAATGACTTGGTCAGGAATCCAGAAATTATGCCCATTGAGGATCTGTTCTTTAAATTGGTTCTTCCCTCCTGATAATGTCTGAACAGATCCTTTTTCCTAGTCTTGCCGTTGTTATTTGCATAGACATGGACCATGAAAATTGGATCGTTACCCTTCCTGTCCAAAACAGCAACCGTTCTTAATTCTGAAAAGAAAACGAACAATTGCCAAACTTATCATGTTGGCTTTGTGCTTCCGAGGTCTGACGAGCAGAGTTAAGCTATGAATCCAGTCCTCCTGGATTAACGACTGATGCAATTCCCTTGCATCACAGCATCCCTCAGGGGTTTGCCTGTTACTGTAAAATCTTTAAGAGCAACACGGTGATGACGATGAATTGGAGACGAATTTCTCCTCAGTGATCAGATCAAGCTAAAAAACTGGATATGGAAACTATTAACTGAAACACTTTCGTTTCAGGATTTGGTTCTCCCACCTTGTTCCGGGATGCTAGAAGCATCCTGAATAAATGTGGTTAACTTGAGAAATTTGGTTGTTTTCTGGGACTTCGATGTTGTGGCCATCTCGGTGACATGTATAGAGCTGGAACAGAGTACGTGGTTCAGACGATTCAGTAAATCAGTAAAAGTGGTAAAATTGGATCGTTACCCTTCCTGTCCAATATCCTTCCGAGGCAGTCGATGATGTCCCGCACACTGGCATCGGAATAGCAACACAGCACGCGGGACTCTCAATACTGCTAACAAAGGGTACTATCATTCCTCTTAATTTGGAATCCCCTGCAACTATCATAAAGTCATAGAATCATAGAGTCCTACAATGTGGAGACGAGCCCGTTGGCCGAAAAGAGTCCATGCTAATCAAAATATCTCTCTACGCTGACCCCGACACTTCACCCATATCTTTCTATTCACTTCTTTCCATATATTTGTACAAATGATTTAAAAAATATTTTTAAAGTACCCGCCTCAACTACTTCTGTGGCAGCTCATTCCACATGTGTATCACCATCCGTGTGAAACGGTTGCTCCTCAGGTTTCCTTTTTATTATTTCCCCACAAACTGGGGAAATAACATGCCATCTCGTCCTCAATTCCCGAACCCCGCAAGAAAGACTGAGTGCATCCATCAGCTCCATGCAGCTTATGATTTTTTCACATGCGTATGATACCCCAACATTCTCCGATACTCTGAAGAAAAAAAGTCCTCGCGTGTTCCGATACACCAGACCATTGAGTCCAGGCAACATTCCCGAAAATTGCTACTGCACTCTTTCCAGTTTCACAACGCCGATCCCACAGAAGATGACCAAAAATGATCACCATACTTCAGTTTTAGATTCATCAACGTACTATATAACTGCAAAACTCCCCAACGCCAATACTGAATGCCCTGCCTGACGAAGGATATTGTCTTAAAAGTCTTCTTCATTGCCCTGTCTACCTTTGACTCCACTTTCAGAGAACTGTGAACCAGAACTCTAAATCCCTCTAGTGCTGTACACTCCATAAGGCCCTGCCATTCACATGACAGTCCAATCATGATTTGACTTTCCAAAATGCAAGACCTCACACTCACGACAAGCCACATTTATTGACATTAAACTCCATTATTCATTTCTCGGCGCACTTCTCCAGCTGATCAAGATCCAGGAGCAATTCCTGATTACGTTCCTCGCTCTCCACCATACCGCCTATTTTAGTGTCATCAGCAAACCTGCTTGTATTTTATAATTCAAATCTTTCCACTTGTCTTTATACTCCCCCAAGTTGAATGGCATCCTATCCGACTGTGCCATACTCCACTGGCTCATCCATCCTGCATCTTGTCTACTCATACTGACAAAGACAAAGCCGGTCGGGAGGGTAAGTGATTGTTCTGGTCATACAGACCTTCCCGGTGGGGAAGGTAAGTGATTGTTATTTAAGAAGTTACCTCGACGCCAGCGGTCTTTTCGCATCAGAGAGGGGCGGGAGCTGGGCGGAAGTGAAGGCAGAGCGCAAAGCCGGTCGGGAAGGTAAGTGAATGTTATTTGAGTGGGTGTGTCAGTGTGGATAGAGCTGAGAGATACGAAGGGTAAAAAGACTCTATTGGGAGTTATCTACAGGCCCCCAAGCAGCAGTCTGGATGCCGGATGTAAGTTAATTCAGGAGCTGAAATTGGCGTGTCACAAAGATGTTACGACAGTTGTTATGGGGGATTTCAACATGCAGGTAGACTGGGAGAATCAGGATGGTATTGGACCTCAAGAAAGAGACTTTGTGGAGTGCCTCAGAGATGGATTCTTATAACAGCTGGTGCTGGAGCCGACCAGGGAGAAGACTATTCTGGATCTGGTAATGTGCAACGAACCAGAATTGGTCAGGGACCTCGAAGTGAAGGAGCCATTGGGAAGTCGTGACCATAATACAATAATCTTCAATCTGCAATTTGAGAGGGAGAGGGTACAATCGGAAGTGACAATTTTTCAGTTGAATAAAGGGAGCTATGGAGCTGTGAGGGAGGAGGTGGCCAAAGTACAATGGTGCAATACCGTAGCAGGGATGACAGTGGAGGAACAATGGCGGATATTTCTGTGTATCATGCAGAGGTTGCAGGATCAGTTCATTACAACAAGAAAGAAAGATAGGAAACAATGAGTAGTGATAAACAGCCCCATTTCGGAATGGCAGGCAGTGACCAGTGGGGTACCGCAGGGATCAGGACTGAGACCGCAGCTTTTTACAATGTATGTTAATGATATAGAAGATGGTATTAGTAATAACATTAGCACATTTGCTGATTATACTAAGCTGGATGGCAGGGTGAAATGTGATGCGGATGTTATGACATTACAGGGTGATCTGGACAAGTTAGGTGAGTCGTCAGATGCATGGCAAATGCAGTTTAATGTGGATAAATGTATGGTTATCCACTTTGGTGGCAAGAACAGGAAGGCAGATTACTACCTAAATGGAATCAATTTAGGTAAAGGGGCAGTACAGAAAGATCTGGGTGTTCTTGTACACCAGTCAATGAAGGTACGCAGGCAGGTAGAGTAGTTAGCGAAGAAGGCTAATAGCATGCTGGCCTTCATAACAAGAGGGATTGAGTATAGAAGCAAAGACGTTCTTCTGCAGCTGTACAGGGCCCTGGTGACACCACACCTGGAGTACTGTGTGCAGTTCTGGTCTCCAAATTTGAGGAAAAACATTCTAGCTATTGAGCGTAGGTTCACGAGGTCAATTCCTGGAATGGCGGGATTACCTTATACTGAAAGACTGGAGCGACTGGGCTTGTGTACCCTTGTGTTTAGAAGACTCAGAGGGGATATGATTGAGGCATATAAGATAATTAAAGAATTGGACACTGTGGAGGCAGGAAACATGTTTCCGCTGATGGGTGAGTGCTGAACCAGAGGACACAGCTTAAAAATACGGGGTAGACCATTTAGGACACAGATGAGGAGAAACTTCTTCACCCAGAGAGTGGTGGCTGTATGGAATGGTCTACCCCAGAGGGCAGTTGAGGCCCAGTCTCTGGATTCATTTAAGAAAGAGTTGGATAGAGCTCTCAAGGATAGTGGAATCAAGGACTATGGACATAAGGCAGGAACAGGATGCTGATCAAGGATGATCAGCCATGATCATATTGAATGGTGGTGCAGGCTGGAAGGGCAGAATGGCCTACTCCTGCACCTATTGTTTATTGTCTATTGTCTATTGTAAAGAATAGGTACGAATACCTTTGGACAACGTTAACAGCTGAACATGGAATATAGAACACAGAACTGTTCAGCAAAGTCAGCCATTTAGCTCTCGAAGCTGTGCCGAACTTCTTTCCTTTTCTGAGATCAAACTAACCGATATTGCCTTTATTTTACGATCATCCATGCGCCTATCCAACAGACTATTACATGTCCCTCATGCATCTGAATCTACCATCAACGTTGGCAGTGCATTCCGCGCACTCACTACACTCTGTGAAAAGAACTGACCTCTGGTGTCTACTCTGAACCTTCTTCCAATCACCTTAAAATTATACCCACTTGGGATAAGTATTTCTGCCCTTTGAATATATTTCTACCTATTCACTCTATCTATGCTTCTCATCACTCTGTACGCCTCTATCAAATCACCTCTCATCTTTCTTTACTCCAATGAGAAAAGTCATATCCCCCTCAAACTTTATTCATAAGACATGCCATCCAGTCTCAGCATCATCCTGGCAAATCTCCTCTGTGCTCTCTCTGAAGCTTCCACATTTTTCCTGTAATAAGGAGACCAGAACTGACCACAATATTCGAAGTGTGGTCTTCATAGTGTACTATACAGCTGGAGCATAAACTCAAAGCTTTAAAACATAATACCGATATTGAAAGAAAGTACACAATGCGCCTTCTGAACAAGCCCATCAACAAGGGTGGCGACTTTGAACAATCCATGAACGTGGACACCAAAATCTCTATGTTCCTCCACACTGCCATTTTCCTGCCTCAACCCCGTATTTTGCATTAAATTTCGAATTTCCAAAATGAACGACTTCACACTTTTACAGCTTGAAGTCAATCTGTCACTTCTCACCCCAGGTCTTTATTATGTCAAGGTCCTGTTACACCCAACAAATTCCCTCCTCACGATCCACCACTTCAAAATCTTCATGCCATCGGCAAAATTACTCGCCCCATCCTGCCACCTCGTCATTCATGTATAAACATCACAAAAGTCAGAGGACGTGGATCGAAACCCGATGGAACACCTATGTTCACTGGGTTCCAGTCTGAATGATTTCCATCTACAACCACACTATATCTTCTATGGGTCAGTCAAGTCTGTATCCAGACAGCCATACTCCCCTGTATCTCCTCATCTGCTGAATGAGCCTACCATGAGAAAACCTATCAATAGCATTAATAAAATCAATTTGCACCACGTCGACGATTTCACGTTCGTCAGTGTGTTTTGTGACATCCTCACAGAATTCAATAAGGCTTATGAGACATAATATGCCCCTCACAAAGCCTACTGACAATCTCTAATCAAACTATGGGTTTCCAAATGATGATACATATTTTCTCACAGAATCCATTCCAACATTTCATCGACTGGAGTCATAATTCTCAAGATTATCCATATTCCCTTTCTTAATCAAAGGTATGAATTTTTTCAGCTTCTACTGATCTGGCACAACTCCAGGTGATTGTAAGAATGCAAAAATCATCGCCAACGGTGCAACAATCTCGACCCTTCCTTCCGGTAGTAACCTTTGGGTTTATCTCAAATGGCCCAGGGAACTCCACACTGCCATTTCCCTTTATTCTTTTGCTTCTTTTACATTTTTAAGCACATTGTTACTCATATAATCAACTTGTTCGAGCATGTCAGCCTGTTCTACGCTGTCCTCAAAAACATCAAGGTTCGCCTGAGCAATGAATACTGAAGAAAAATATTCATTACATACCTCCCCTACCTCCTCCAACTACAGGCACAAGTTTCCTCCACTGACTGTGTTTGGTTCTATACTCAATCCGGACATTTTCCTGCTCTTCGCATACGTATAGAATGCTTTAGGGATTTCCCCAATGCTTCCCACTAAAGCTTTCTTATTCCTGTTCCAACAGTCTTGAGTCCAGGTTTCAGTTCAGTTCTGGCTGCCTTGCAACTCTTTAGAGCCCTGCCTGATCCTTAAATTCTTATACTTATAGCTGGATTCCTCTAAATGAAGCCCACTACCTGCCTCACTTGCAGCCACACTTTACTGTTCCTGGCTTCCGACAGAGTTTGTGAAAGTTCATCTACCAGGTATGACCGCCTCCTAAAACAAAGTGTCCAGGTGCTTATTCAGATCCTGGATATGCTGCAGCGTTTGAAGCTCAGATTCCAGCTTATCAAATGAACCAGACTTCTTCAAACAAAGAACAATTTTGCAGATGTGGTCAATGCAAATCGAAATGTGATCAGCCATCTCCTACATCACACAGTGACAGTACATGGCCTGCACAGCCGTCTCTACTTAGTTAATTAAATTGGTAATTAGTTAATCATCGATTAACTTTTTTTTCTCGATTTGCACTGTTTTTTTGTTCAAATCTCGGACAGATTTCCGATCAGCTAATCAGGTCAGATCTCTCGTGTGACGTGCTTAAAGCTCGGTTAATCATGCCATTCACTGTTGAAAGCAGACATGTAAAAGACAAGTCAGGTCCCATCATAACCATCGGGAAAAGACAAGCGATGGTTTCGGCATAAACTCCCAGTCACTTTCAAAGTAACGACCGCAACATTCCCTGCAAAATTTCAATGAGTTTAAACACAGACTATATCTCATTTTCTCCGTGCCACTGATGGCTCCAGCAAACAGCAACCGTTCTTAATTCTGAAAAGAAAACGAACAATTGCCAAACTTATCATGTTGGCTTTGTGCTTCCGAGGTCTGACGAGCAGAGTTAAGCTATGAATCCAGTCCTCCTGGATTAACGACTGATGCAATTCCCTTGCATCACAGCATCCCTCAGGGGTTTGCCTGTTACTGTAAAATCTTTAAGAGCAACACGGTGATGACGATGAATTGGAGACGAATTTCTCCTCAGTGATCAGATCAAGCTAAAAAACTGGATATGGAAACTATTAACTGAAACACTTTCGTTTCAGGATTTGGTTCTCCCACCTTGTTCCGGGATGCTAGAAGCATCCTGAATAAATGTGGTTAACTTGAGAAATTTGGTTGTTTTCTGGGACTTCGATGTTGTGGCCATCTCGGTGACATGTATAGAGCTGGAACAGAGTACGTGGTTCAGACGATTCAGTAAATCAGTAAAAGTGGTAAAAGAGGAGCGGTGTGGCATTGTTAGTCAAGGACAGTTTTACTCTGGCAGAAAGAATGGTGCTGAGGACTCGTCTATTGAGGTAGTACAGGCTGAGTTTCGGAACAGAAAATGAGTGGTCACCCTATTGGGTGTTTTCTGTAGTTGTACAATCAGTTCCGGAGATGCAGAGGGAAGGATAACGAAGACGATTCTGGATTGGAGCGACAGGAACAGGGTAGTTTATGGGAGCCCATAAATTTCCCAACATTGACTGGGACTACTATAGTTCGACGAGTTTAGATGGATCAGTTTTTGTACTCTTGGATGTTTTCTGTCGGCCTCGGAAAAGTTTCAGAGATGTAGCAGAAAGGATTGTAAAAATT
The DNA here is from genome assembly GCF_037043375.1 of Chiloscyllium plagiosum. NCBI lineage: Eukaryota > Metazoa > Chordata > Chondrichthyes > Orectolobiformes > Hemiscylliidae > Chiloscyllium > Chiloscyllium plagiosum. Next base: position 5,010,271 of record NW_028270179.1, on the reverse strand, counting down.
AATCTGGGCAGGAGCGAAAGTAACAGGGTAATTGTCATGAGAGACTATAGTTTTCCAAATATTGACTGGAAACGCTTTAGTTGGAGTACTTTTGATGGGTCAGTTTTCCCAATTTGAACAGGAGGGTTTAATGATGCAGCCAACAAAAGGCGAGTGCATAGTGATTTTGGTACTGGATAATGAACCAGGCCGGGTGTTAGATACGAAGTGAGGTGTGCACTTTGGTGTAAGTGACCACAATTCAGTGACGTTTACTTTAACGATGGGAAGGGACGGGTATGTACTGAAAAGCAAGAGTTATAGCTGGGGGAAAAGCAACTATGATGTGTTTAGGCAAGATTTAGTGACTATAGGTTGGGGACGTAAACTGCAGGGGATAGGCACAATTGAAATGTTGAGCTTATTCAAGGAAAAGCAATAGTGTCACCTTGATAAGTATGCATCGGTCAGGCAGAGAGGAAGTGGTCAAGTGAGGAAACTGTGGTTTACAAAAGAAGTTGAATCGCTTGTCAAGTGTAAGAACGAGACTCTTTAAAGATGAGATGTGAAGGCTCAGTTAGGACACTTGAGAGTTACAAGTTAGCATGCAGTGACCTCGAGAGAATCTACGTAGAAGCAGGAGGGGACATGAGAAATTTTCGGCCGATAAAATCAATGGAAATCCGAAAACTTTCTATCGGTATAAACAGTAATAAAAAAATGAAAAGTTCAGATTAGGGCCAATCAAGTAAAATAGTGGGAAGTTTTGGGTGGAATCTGAACAGATAGAAAAAGCGCTAAATGACAGAGGAATAATGCAATGCTGTCGAGGGGAACACTGAGACACAAGATACGAGAATAGACGGCATTGAACTTCTTCAGCAGACGGTGTTATCAATTGTCACAAGTATGAAAATAGGAAAGTCAACTGGGTCGGATGGGATTTATCCTGGGATTATCTGGGACCCTAGTGAGGAGGTAGCATATCATTTGTCATTGATATTTATGTTTATGTCGCCATTGTCTGTACGAAGAGTGCAAGAAGATTGGAGGATAGCAAATGTGGTTCCCTTGTTCAAGTCGGGGAATTGACACAACCCTGGTAATAATCGACCAGTGAGCATTACTATTCTTGTTGGAACGTTTTCGGTGGTATTGTGAGAGATAGGATTTATAATATCCTCGAACGTAATAATTTGATGAGGACTATTCAACACGGTTTTTTGAGGGGTAGGTCGACCATCACAAACTTTAGTGCGTTTTTTGAGAAGGTGACGAAACTGATGGATGAAGATAAAACTGTTGATGTACTATATGTGGATTTCAGTAAAGCTTTTGATAAGATTCCCTGTGGTGGGCCATTGTAGAAAATGCAGAGGCATGGGATTGAGGATGATGTAGCGGTTTGTAGCAGATAATATCTCGATGTCCCCTTCTGGTTCTTCCTAGTTCCCTCTTAAGGTCCTACCTGGCTAGCTTGTAACACTCAGGCGCACTACTGCGCCTTCACGTTTCATCTTTCCATGAGCCTGGATTTCCGTTCGTAATGATGCACCGCAAGGATCTGATTTTGGACCACTACTGATTTTCATATTTATAACTGACCTGGATAAGTGCGATGAACGAACGATGTGTAAGAACATTTGCCGATGACCCTAAACTAGGTGGAGCTGTGGACAGTGTAGAAGGATTTTGCAGGTGACAGTGGGACATAAGAAAGTTGGAGAACTGGACTGAGAGGTGGCAAAAGGAGTATAATGTGGAAAATTGTGAGGTGACGCATATTGGATCGAGGAACAGACATATAGCATACTGGGCTCAGGGTAAGACTCTGGGCAGTGTGCATGAGCACAGAGGTCTCTGGGTCGATGTGAATGCATCCCTGTAATTTGCCACAAAGGCTGATAGATGTGGTGCTGGGAAGTCACAGCCTGTTCGGCAGCTTTCAATGAACAGGAGAATTGACGCTTCGGAAATAAGTCTTTCATCAGGAATGTCTCTTCTGCTGCAGGGCTTTTCCTAAGCCTCGGATGTTGCCTAATGGGCTGTACTTTTCCAGCGCCACACTTTTCGACTCTGTCCTCCAGCATCTGCAGCCATGACTTTAACTCAGGTTGATAGGGTTGTTTCAGAAAACGTTTAGTTTTTCAGATTTTATTCGCAGACGATTTGAGTTTTGGAGCTATGCGGTGTTGTTTCAGCTGTACAAAACTCTGGTGCGGCCATATGATTGGAAGTCTGTGGAAACTTTGGAAAGGCGTGCAGAGGAGATTTAGCAGGATGTTGCCTAGTATCTTAGTAAAGTCTTAGAAGAAAAGGGTGAGAGACGTGAGGCTGTTTTTGTTCGCGAGAAGGGGGATAAGAGGTAACTTCATAGAGGCATACAAGATGATCAGAGCATTAGAGAGGGTGAGAGCCTTTCTTCCTTGGATGGTGATAGCTAGCAAGAGGTGACATAGCTTTACATTAAGGTGTGATAGATATAGGACAGTTGTGACAAGCAATTTATTTACTCAGAGAGTAGCAAGGATGTGGAAAGACCTGTCTGCAACAGTAATGGACTCGGCAATGTTATGTGGATTGAAATGGTAATTAGATAATCACATGAATGATCATGAAATAGTATAGGTTCGATCGGCTTTCGAATGGTTTCACTGGTCAGCACAACATCGATGGACGAAGGGTCTGTACTGCACTGTAATGTTCAATATTCAATATTGAACATGCTACGTTGTACGTTCAATGATGTGTGGGGTACTAATCGCGGATCATTTTGGATAGTAAATTGGTTTGTTAAACATTCACCTCGAAAAAGGACCTCGCCGGCTATAAGGCTGTATCTAATCTTTCAGCGCTCAAGAAAGGCTACGTTGTTTTCATGCAAAGACCGGAAATGATGCAGTATTTCACATGCGCTCATGTTTTAAATACTGGGGTTGAACAACTGAATGTGCACGTATCAGTCTCCCACAATAGCCATTGCCTGCCTGTACACAGTACACTGTTTCTAATGTGCTAAGCATGCAAATTTCAGTAGTCCCGCACGAGACATTGTACTACTGCAGTCAATGTACATTTTGCACACTGCTGAGTGTTCATATATGAGTTATCTCACATTACATATAGTACTACTGTAGTCATTTTATTTATATAGGCAATAAACGTGTTGCATATTGCTGTGTTTCCAAACATTAGTTGGCCTCCACAGTAGTCGTTCCATTGACAGACACCATTCAGCAGCTGAATATTAGCTGATGTCCCAGTATCTGCTTTCTCACTGTGTTGAATTAATATTATTGCAGTTAATGTCTCTTTGCGCATGAGGGGGTATCTCACTGTAACTATGTGTATGTTTGTGTTGTGTGTGTGTGTGTCTGCATGCATATGTGTCAGTCAGTGAGTGCAGTGAGTGCTGGCATTACTGTCTGTTTGTATGTGTGTCAATGGAGTTGAGTTTGTGTTTATGTGAATGTGAGTGCATATACCTGTGTCAGTTTGAGTGTGTTACTGTTTGACTCCACAGTGCACATCATGGATTCTATCTGTGTTGTGGTTTTAGCAATTGTTAATGCCACAATTACCTTTGTCATCAATGCTGTTTTATCATCTGGGTCGCTCAGTGGAGGCTGAGATCTAGCCTGTTTAGAGACCTTGGGTTCTTGGGGACGGTGCAGCTGGGGACTTCTGATGAACGAACAAAGCCAATCCTTTTACTAACACGTGATTCCATCTCCATTGAAACCACCTTCACAAAAATTCTTCCGGACAGATTGAGTGTACAAAATCCTGGGCGAGAAAGTTTTGTTCCGTTGGCGTTCAGCTCACAAAAGCATAAGATCCATCGCTTGATACTGTGACGATATTGCCTCTTTCACAAGTTTATTTTGTCATTTATTTTTACGTCAAGAGGGGGGTCGGAAAGGCAGTGGTGCCGATTGTCCTGGATTGGCAGTATAATTCCCAGTCCTCAGGTGGTGATAGTTCGGACGAAGGGACGAAGCTTTAAATTGAGGGATGATAGATATAGGAAAGATGCCAGAGGTAGTTTCTTTACTCAGAGAGTAATAGCGATGTGGAGCATACTGCCTACAACAGTAGAAGTATCGCCGACTTTAAGGACATTTAAATGGTCATTGGAAAAACATATCGATAAAATGGGATAGTATAGGATATACAGGCTTCAGATTAGTTCCACTGGTCGATGCAACATGGAGGGCCAAAAGGCCTGTACAGAACTGCAATGCTCTATTTTCTATGTTCCGTGTTCTGTGATGTCTTAGTGATGAAATTGAGTCCATCACATGTTCGGACAATTGAGTAATGAGTGGAAGTTCATGCAGTTATATACCAGTGTGTTATCGGAAGAAGTTGCTTTGGATAGTGCACGGACTCCAAATAGCAGGTCATTTACGGGTTCAAAACTCTTAAGATAAAATGCAAGATCATTTTTACTGGCACAGACTGCTCAAGGATATAATTGAATTTTGCCAGACATGTTACTCGTAGCAGTTAATTGAAAACCGCAGAGAGTAATGAAGCTTGCTCTTTGACTACCCATTCCTGCATTTCAGTAATATTTCACAAGTGTCTTAATTGATTGCGTAGGACTCCTCCCTGAATTAGAAAGTGGAAAATCAGTATTTCTTAACTATATGGTATTTGCCCACTAGATTTAAAGAGGCTCTTCCATTATGCAAAGTCACAGCTCAAAAGATTGCTTAAGAGTTACTCTTTTTAAATACAGTATTGATTATCCACGGCGAATCAGTCCGATCTGGGGACAAACGTACATCAGAATTATTCAAGGAAGCTATGGACAGCTTCCAAACAAAACAATCTAAATCCATTGCGTTCCATCCAAAGTTGTAGGAAGAGCGACAAATCTACTGGGACTGAGAGAAGCAGCCACATTGAAAAATGTGTTTCTCGTTTCAACCGTGGTCTTGTCAGAAAAATGTCTCTGATACCGCTTATGCTTGCATTATACTTTTACATGATGTATGATCATGGGATGTTGCAGAGAACGGAACAGTTTTATTAAGTTGTGAAATCGTGTTAATTAAGTTTTCAGTAAGTTATACGCAATCATGCTTTCTTGTGTTCCTGTTTCATTCATAGTGGTTTAATAAATTCCATTTTGTTTAAAGCTCTGTGGTTTCACCAGCTGCATCAGTGCTGGATAATCCACTCTGCATCTGCATTTACAAAAAAAATAAGTTTATTGTGTAGTCCACCTTCTTAAAATATTTTGACAAGTTCTGGCGTGGTCCATAATAATATCGACAGCAGTTATTCATGACATGCAGTCATTGCTGCCAGAAGCAACATTCGTTTCCCATTCCTTTCTGCCCTGCAGGGCATTTAGAAATTAGTCACATGACAAATGAAAAATTTGATCAGATACGGGCCATAGATTTTCTTCCCGAAAGAATGTCAGTAAAGTAGATGTTTCATCTTTTCATTAAACTATTTGAATATGATAACCATTATAAGATTCTATGGTGAATCCACAGAACATGAGTTTGCTGGTCGTGTATTGACAGTGCAGAGATAGTCCGAGCTTCCACCAGCCAATCATCATGCATTTGGTGATCCGACTAGAAAATTTGCCATCACTGCACGGTCTCCAGTATCAAATATGCAAAGTTATTGCATGTAAGATGGAAAAGCACACACGTCATACACCGCGCATCACTGGCAGCGACATGACAATCTGGGAATTATACCGCATGTGGCCTCTTTTGAATAACACAAGGCAAAATAACTATCCTATCCAGCGACATCAAATCTCTCATTCGGCAAAAGTTATTCTCAGCAAAGTGATGGACTGTGTCATTGACAGAGGCATCAAAATAGGCAGGCACAGCTTGTTGCATTTCTGTGTCGGGGGAGCGTGAGCAGCAAGAAGTCATGGTTAAGGTGACACAATTAGGAAAATGAATGACGTCATGGCAACTGAATTTAAGGAGTTTGGAAGGAGGCGAAAAAGAAGCACCACAAGAATAGTAAACGCTGGTGTTCTCGCTATGGCACATGCCAGTGAGGGAAAGAATAAGAAGATTTGGCAGGCAAATGCTCGGCTGAAGAGTTGATGCGGAGTGCGGGACAGGATTTCCGATTTGTGCAACATTACGTTCTCTTCTGAGGAAACTTTAAAATGGACGGAAGAGTTGGGTTGGACCTGAACTCGAAGGGGACGAGTATGCTTGCCGGGAGGTTTTCTGGAGCTGCTGAGGAAGCTTGAAACGAGGTTGGCCGGGGCGAGGGTGTTTGTGAAACATAGCATCAGGTGAGAAGATTCCTCGTTTGGTTGGATGGCAGATGTAACAAACAGAAATACTTTGAAGAAGGTTCGTCAAAAATGGTAAAACTATGTGAGTCCACGCAGAAAGGAAGAAGAAAGCAATGCTGAGACCAAAGCAAAAGTAAGAAAAGAAATAAAAGTAAAATTGGGCGACAAAATGGTTCCAAAGACTGGAATAGCTAGATTCGACAGCAACAATAAGTAAAACGGCAGCATTCAGAATGCCCGTAGTATTCGAAATAAATTCAATGAACTTGTGCAAGTCGCTACAAAGGATTACCATTACAGAAACGTGGTTGCAGCAAGATGATGGCTAGGAACTAAATATCCAAGGGTATCTTGTAATCAGCAAAGACAGACAGGACAATGGCAGATGGTGTCACACCCTTAATTAAGAATGGGATTCGGGCAAAAGGGAGAGACGACACAGATGTATGAGAAATATGTTGAATCCATTTGGGTGGAGATCAGGAATAGTAAATGAAAGAAGTCACCTTAGGATGATTCTGCCGCCGACCCAATAATGGCACAGGCAATCAATCAAGAAGTAACTGACGCAAATATGAATGGAACGGCAACAGTCATGCAGGTGTTCAACATGTACACTGATTGGCCAAATCAGGTCTGTTGAGGCAGTATTAAGACGAGTGAAAGTAACAAATCCATGATAACAATCTTGAACAGCATGTTACCCAACCTTCAAGAGAGCGTGAAATCTTAGATCTGGTCCTCTGTAACCAGACAGGAAAAGAGAATGATATTGTATTTAGGAACCCTCTCGGAAAGGGTGCTCACAATATGGTCGAACTTCGGACACAAATAGGCATTGAAATAATATCACTAAAAACCAGGATGTTATAATGGGATACTATAATGGGATACTATAATGGGATGAGGAAGGATCTGGTCAAATTGCACGAGGGACACAAGTTATGTTGTAGTAGATTTGAGTAACAGTTGAGGACATACAATAAGATCTTTTCACAGCGCTGAAGGAAAGTGTACTCCTGTTAGAAATAAGGACAGCAAGGGGAGGATGGGTCAGCCTTGGATTGTTGAGGACAGATAAGTTACCTGGGCCAGATGGCAGATATAAATGTTTTCTACGGAATGTTATGGAAGACCGTGTTGCACACTTGGCGAAGGTCTTTGCGTCCTCACAATCCACTGGTGCATTATCAGAAGTTTGGAGGGCGGAAATGATATTCTCTTATTCAAGAAAATGATTATGGATAACATTGTGTATTGCAGGCCTGCTTGCCTTTCATATCTGCTGGCAATATTGTAGGAGAGGATTCTGAGAGGCAGGGTTTATGAGTGGACATAGTTTGCATGCCCTTCTGATGGGCACGTCATTCCTCGCAAGTTTATTCTTTGAGTATGCAACAAAACACAATGACAAATGTCGAGCAGTGTCTGTGATGCATCTACAATTCAGCCACATAGTTAATGAGGTTCCTCATGGTAGGCTCAATGAGAATGTTTGGAGGCAATAGCTGTCGGGGTGCAAAATTGACTGGGACATAGAAGACAGCTATGTCTTCTATATTCTATGGATGTTGAGTATTCAGCCATGTACACGGTGATCTTTGGTGTTTCAAAGAGATCGGTTCTGGGACCTCTGTTTTTTGTGATTTGTATAAATGTCTTGAATGAGTAAATGGAAGGGTGCATGAGTAATTTTGAGGATGACATTAAAGTTGCTGGCGTTGTGAATGTGGAGTGCTGTTACAGATTGCAACAGGACATTGACAGAATGCAGATGTTGTTGAGAAGTGGAAGATGGTGTTTAACTTGGAAACATGTGAAGTGGTTCATTTTGAAAGGTCGAACTGGAATGTAGCTTACAGGGTTGAATCTTAGATTCTTGGCTGTGTGGAGGAGAAGATGAATCTTGGGGTCCACATCTATCGGTCCCGCAACGTTTCCATCCAAACTGATGGGGTTGTTAAAAGGCATATGGTGCGTTGGTTTCTTTAGCCGAGGGATTAAGTTTAAGAGCCGCAATGCTATGCTGTAGCTCTATAAAACTCTGGTTAGTCTATACTTGCAAAATGTGTTCAGTTATGGTCTCCTCATCATAGGAAGGATGTGGAAACTTAAGATAGAGTGCAGAGGAGATTTACCTGGATGCTCCCTGGAATGGAGGGCATGTATTAGGAGAAACGTTTGAGAGAGATGGACAAGATGATGACCTTCATAAACCGAGTGAATAGTCAGAGATATTCACTTTCCCAGTTCGAAAATGGTAATCACAAGTTGGCATAATTTAAAGTTGATTGGGAAAATGGTATTGGATAGACATCAGATATTGGTTCTTTACACAGAGTGTGGTGGATGCGTAAAATGCACTACCAGCAGTGGCAGTCGAGTCAGGTACATTCGGGACATTGGAGCAATTTTGCACAGGCGTATGGATAATCGTAAAATGTCCAGTATGTAGTGTTTCGGACCAGAACAGACCGCATTGAAACATTTCAATAAATAAGCCCAGACCGTAACTTTGCTCGTTGTTTTAAGTGGGTGTAACACAGATATTGCAGGAGTAATACAGATGATTGAACCACTTAGTTTGAAACAAAACCATATTTATTTAGAACGTTACCGAATGAGACACTATCCAAAAACCCAACAGACCACCTCAACTTAATGACGATGGCAAAAGTAATTGCAACAATCCCCATACATAGTCATTGTTACAAAAGGTGCAATGGAGTGCAGGGTATTACAGGAGAGATGTCAGAGAAATATTCAGCAATAACCAACATATTTGGGTCCATCAGTTTGCAAAATCTGCCCGCTCGACTGCTTTCAGTGAATCGCCATTTTGACAAAAATAAATAAAACCTGAGAAAAATGCTGAGCTGGGAGAAATGGACGCCCGTCTTTCATTGTAGAAGTGTTCTTTTCTAATCTTGATAACCATTTGCCATGAGGCAGAATTTCTGTGCGATAACCAATTTGGTTCAAAAATCTTTCAAACTTGGATGCTTCTGAGTATGTGCCTTTTCCAACCTCTCTGAAATAAAAAAAGCCAAGGACAGCATAACTTTGTCAGATGTGCATCATTGTCACAGTAGGTTAGAACATAGAACATAGAAGAATACAGCGCAGTACAGGCCCTTTGGCCCTCGATGTTGCGCCGATCCAAGCCCACCTAACCTATACTAACCCACTATCCTCCATATACCTATCCAATGCCCGCTTAAATGCCCATAAAGAGGGAGAGTCCACCACTGCTGCTGGCAGGGCATTCCATGAACTTACGACTCGCTGAGTGAAGAACCTACCCCTAACTTCAGTCCTATATCTACCCCCCCCTTAATTTAAAGCTATGCCCCCTTGTAATACCCGACTCCATACGCGGGAAAAGGTTCACACTGTCAACCCTATCTAACCCCCTAATCATCTTGTACACCTCAATCAAGTCACCCCTAAACCTTCTTTTCTCTAATGAAAACAGCCCCAAGTGTCTCAGTCTTTCCTCATACGATCTTCCTTCCATACCAGGCAACATCCTGGTAAACCTCCTCTGCACCCGTTCCAGTGCCTCCACATCCTTCCTATAGTATGGCGACCAAAACTGCACACAATATTCCAGATGCGGCCGCACCAGAGTTTTATACAACTGCATCATGACATCAGGACTCCGGAACTCAATTCCTCTACCAATAAAAGCCAGGTTAGTTTGAACTTAGAGCAGGATAAAATATTGGCACAACATCAAGGGCAGAAAGGCTTGTACTGTGGTGTACTACTCTATAATCTATGTTCTAAACATGGATTTAAAAGAAGGCAGCCAACTAACAGCTCAGGCTTACAAAGTAGCCAAGAGTACTATCGTAGGAAACGGGAAGATTAGTTAAAATAAATTAAAAAGCAACAAAATAAAAACACGAACCAAGCAATAAAGAAATGAAAGATAGTCAATAAATGCGAACTAACACAGTGTAAATAATCAGGTAGGAAACGTTTTTGTAATTATGAAAACATAAAAGACTGGCTAATGTAGAGTTCGGACCATTGAAGGATGCGAAAGGGGAATTAACTTTGGGCAACGATGAAACGGGCAAGGCCTTGAATAACTATTTTCTGTCAGTCTTCACAGTGGAGAATATGTCTCACATGTCAAAGAATGATGTTAAGGATATGATGGGAAATCAGGTTATCAATTCAAATGTTCTCACTATAGGAGTAAAGTTCAGCAAACCTGAGGGTCGAACGATCGTTAAGTCCACTAGAATCCATCCAGGTTGCTGAAAGGAATGGCGGAAATGTAATTGAAGCGTTAATGTTAATTTGCCGGATTCACTGGCTGCGTGCGGTAGACTGGAAGACAATGAATGGCATGTTGCTGTTTAAAAAAGTCAGTAGGTAAAAGGCAGGTAAATTAAAGGCAGTTAGATTAGCATTTTAGAACTTAGAATCTCGACAGTGTGTAAACAGACACTTAGGGCCAACACGTCCACTCGGACCCTCTGAAGGGAAACCCACGCAGCTCCATTGCCTTACCCTATTGCCTGATTTTTACCCCTGACTAATGCATCTAATCTACACATCCTTGAACACTATGGACAATTCAGCTTGGCTAATTCACCTAACCTGTACCTTTTGGAATTCTGGAAGAAAACCAGGGAACCCAGATGAAGCCCACGTAGGCACGGTGAGAATGTGCAAACTGCACGCAGATAGTCCGAGTATGGAATCGAATCCGGGTCCCTGGTTTTGTGCGGCAGCATTGCTAACGACCGCGTGACCGTGCTTCCTCAAACACATACCCTGCAAGTGTGAACCCATGACTTGCAAATCCCAAACACACACCTGGTCAGTGTGAGGAGTGAAACTACGACCTTGGCGTTATTACAGCACTCTCTAACCATCTGAGCTAAACCTCCTACCTATTTGTAGTTGGGAAAATGTTGGAGTGCATTTTTTAACAGGCAATAGTGAGACATCTGGAAAAAAGGGTCCATCAGGCAGAACGGAGCATCAATACAAGAAGGGAAGGTCGTTCATGACAAGTCTACTGGAAGTTCTTTAAGGATGTAACAAAGACGGTGGGTGAGGGAGACCAGTTGGATGTTGTCACCTTGGATATACACACGGCGTTTGATAAGATGCTGCATAAAATACCCATTCATAAGATATGAATGCATGGAGTTGTGGGGAATTTACAAGCATGGATGGAAGACTTGTCAATCAATAGAGAGCATAGGGGTGCAGGAAATGTTTGTTTCACTGATTGGAGATCAGTGTTCACCAGTGTGTCGCAGGAATCAATGGTCAGACCAAACCTGTTCATTGTATATATAAATTATGTGGAAGTGGATATCGAGTGCAACGTATCCAATTTTGCAAATGAAACTAAATTGAGTGGAATAACAAACTGTGCAGAGGATGTGGTGGGGCTGCAGAGAGATTTTGATTTAGTGACTGGGCTAGGGTTTAGCATGTGGAGTGCAATATTGGTGAAAGTAACGTTGTTCACTTTGAAAGTAATGATAGTAAGCCAGCGCATTATTTAAATTATGAACGATTGAAGCATACTGCTGTGCACAGCGACTTAGAGGTGATTGTACATGAATCCCTAAAAGCTGATTCGCAGATACAACAGGTAATCAGGAAGATAAAGGGAATATTGGCTTCGTTGCTAGAGGGAGTTTCTGCTGCAGTTGCACACAGAGATGGTGAGGCCGCACTCTCAATATTTTCTGCAGTTCTGGTCTCATTATTTGAGGAAGGACATATTGGCCTTGGAGGCTTTTCAAAGGAGGTTCACCAGACTGATTCCTGAGATCAGAGGGTCACCCTATCAGGGAAGTTTGAGCCGCCTTAGGCAGTACTCGCTCTAATTTAAATGGAATAGATGGGACCATACAGAAACATATAAAGTTATGGTAGGGATCGTTAAGAGTAAGGCAAGAAAATTGTTTCCGCTGGTGGGTGAGACTAGAACTCGATACATGGCCTCAAGTTTAGGGGAGAGTAGTGAATCATTGGAATTCTCTGCACAAGGATGCAGTAGACGCAGCTTCGTCTATGAGAAAAAAGATAAGTGATAATAAAAATAACTTGTTTGTTAAATTTGCTGGTAACGTCAACTAAATCTTTGGAAACGGCAAGAATTCAATTGCAGACGAGGCAACATAAAGACGAAAATGAAATGATGCAATTTCAGTTACGGTTAAAAGCCGACCATAAAGACAATAAGATGAAAGACTGAGCTGAAGAAAGAGGTAAAACTTGTGAAGGATGAAAAACAGAGAGATGAAAGGTAGAAATAGAGAGACCTTGAAATTAAGGAATTGGCTTAAAAGATTGTAGGGTACACATCGTGAGGAAGAGAGTGTGGATGAGCAAACCCAGCGTAGTGAAAGGCCTGGTTGGAATCGGTCTAATATATATATCCAAGCATTGTCTGAATTTGATAGAAAGGAAGCAGAAGTCTTGTTCATTTAATTTGAGAAAACGACTAAAACAGCACAGTGGCCAGTGACTATGGTGGTTCGTCGATCCAATCAGAACTGGTAGGTCGAACTCATATGGTGTTATTACAGGAGTATCTTGAGAGTCTGTTGAAGTGAAGGAAGCTCTCTTAAATGCACATGAGCTGGTGGCAGAAATAGAAGAGACCATATCTGAATCCAAGGAGGGACCAGGTTAAACATACATAGAATGTGAAAGGAACAAACAAAACATTGCTGACAGATGAGTACAGACATTAAACAAATTCATATATGTAACTCTTAAGGGAGCCGACGGTTTCGGAGCCATTGAAATTTTTACTTCTAGAGGCAGTGAGAACTCACGAGGAAGAGAAGAGTGACAACGGCAGCATCAGCAGTTAAAATGGCTGAATATTATGGACTGGTTTATGAATTATGGTTTGGTTTGGGTGTGCTGTCAAGAAGTGAGGCAGGAACGAGAGGTTCCTTATTATGGGAGTCGAGGAAATTAGATCGTCTCAAATTTTGAGACTTGTTTCAAGAAACCTCTTTTTTTTTCGTGAAAGGCTGCCACAGGCTTCACTGTCTTACTACAATTTCTCGAGTTGAACACTCAGCCTATGTTTATACAATGATGCATAAAACGTTGCTTGCTTTACTTAGATTACATTCCGCACTCAAGTAATGTAGAATGCAATAATTCAACATAACCAAAAGCACAGTGCTATTTCTCTTTTTAAACTGGATTTTTCTCAAGGACAGATAGATTAGGAGTGTAAGATGCACTCTCCATAATTCGTCAAATAATATGACACAACGTCAGTCTTTATCTCCAGAATTACGTTTCAATGACAGCTGCAATTCTGAGAGCCGGGTTACCTACCATCTTGGTCAAGTGTCCGATAATGCAGCAGTCTGTCAATTTCTTACTGCTTCCACAATACCTTCCTTGTTGACCTTCCAGATCAAAATCTAAGTTTACAATACCGATTCATCCAATAAACGGAGCGCATTTCCTTCTGGAAAATGGAGCATACTTATATATATTTTCTCATCGTAGGAATCGTGATGGTGTCGGGTCCAGTAGATGATCACTGGATTTGGACTAAAAAATGTGGGAGGAACAAACTGCGCACAACAACAGCCTGTAATTCTCGGTAGGATGTAAAGTATCCGGAATATGATAGCAAAGGTGACGATCCCAATGAGTGGAAGTTCCCCTTTTATCCAGCCAGGCGAGTTCAAAAGCCATCCTGAATTAAAACAAGAGCGTAATTTCGTAATTTCTGTGATTCACGAAATCGGATAGATTTTCTGAATTATCTGATAGCGGGTACAGCATTCGGCAACAATAACAGCACAAATGTCACACACCCCTCTGCGATATTAGAAAACCGAAGGCCAAGCGGTTTACAGGGACAACTGTTCTATATTCGACGTGCTCAGTATTGCTCTCGGTCAGGCCTTCAGTGCTATCATTGTCGACAATTTCCAACACTATTTCTAATTTGCCCAATTCTTGGGAATGCCAACAATTCAAATAGGAGTGGAAGATGTTGTGGTTCTGTTCGGCGAGCTGGGAATTTGTGTTGCAGACGTTTCGTCGCCTGTCTAGGTGACATCCTCAGTGCTTGGGAGCCTCCTGTGAAGCGCTTCTGTGATGTTTCCTCCGGCATTTATATTGGTTTGTCTCTTCCACTTCCAGTTGTCAGTTCCAGCTGTCCGCTGTAGTGGCCGGTATATTGGGTCCAGGAGGAGAAGACTTGCCCACCAGGGTGAGCAAACAGGTGAAGGAAATCTTGAGTTTCGGTGTAAAGGTATCTTACATAAAACTATGATGAGTGTTAAGACATATTCCATTGTTCCGTCATTACATAGCTGACAGGTACTCTTGGCACTCATAATGCAAGGCCACACACCTGCCCTTTTCAGGGGGGAGCAGCCAACTGCACTCAACAATCTCTTGCCCAATGATCCTTCTGATCACAGCGAATGAAATCTTTATTATCCTTTGACTAAACCATCCACTGCCAACCCATCCAATTGGTGTGGGCAATACTTTTGGTGCCTTCCTGACAAGATTGGGTATGTTGGAGAAACTGGCATTCAGACCCTAAGACACCTGATTAAATCCACCATGTCAGTCCACATAAATGAGAGATTTAAAAACAGCCCTGCAATTCTGACTATGCCAGATGAGATGGATAATTTTGAAAACCGGAGCGAGCTGGCGCTCAATACAATGTTTGTTTTGTTCCCAGGGGAACTCCCACGAATGATTCCGACAGCAAGGGAGCTTTCACGTGGAGTCGGAAGATGTAGTATTAGACATTAGTGAATAATTTGCTTCACTATTCATTACTTAGTGGGACATTCACTTTTGTGAGGAGAGCTTGAAATAGTCTTGCATGAAATAAAATATTGATTTTAGGAAGAAAGATGTGCAGCAAATTTCGAAAATATCGAGGATAGACAAATCCCCTCCACCGGACGGGATATACCCGAGGTTTCTAAGGGAAGTGAGGGAAGAGATTGGGCCTTTGGCACAAATCTTCGAATCCTCGCTGTCCAATGGCGTAGTGCCAAATGCTTGTCGGTTGCAAACACCATTCCCATGTTCAACAAGGGTAAAATGATAATGCTGATAATTATAGACCAGTAAATGTTATGACTGTGGTGTTCAAATTATTGGAGACAGTTCCGAGAGACAGATTTACGATAACTTGGAGAACCTCAGATTGGTTAGAGATAGGCATCATGAGCAGGAGTAGGTCATGCCTCACAATCCTTCTTGAAAAATTTGAGGATGTGACAAAATACGTTGATGAAATTAGAGTCGTGCTGGTGGTCTAATATGAAGTTCCGCGACGTTTGCTCATTCAGTAAGTAATGAGGCATGGATGCAGCGCAACGTAATTGGCTGGGTCGAGAATTGGCTAGTCAACAGAAGACAGATGGTGGTGGTAGATGGAAAGTGTTCAGCCTCGAACTAAGTTCTGCAGAAACTGGTTCTGGGGCCTTTGTTCTTTGTGATTGTTATAAATGATTCAAATGAGGAAGTGAAAGGATTGGATAGTACGCTTGCTGATGTCACGAAGTTTGGCAGAGTAGTAGACATAGTGAAGGGCTGCTGTGGTCACAATGAGACATTGGCAAGATGCAGAACGGGGCGGACAAGTGGCAGATGGTGTTCAACCTGGAAGAATGTGAAGTCATTCACTTTGGAAGCTTGAAAGTGAATGTAAAAATTATAGGTTTTCAGGCAGGATTCCTTGCAACGTGGAGGAACAGAGGAATCGTGTATTCCCTGTCCACAGATCTGTCAGAGTTGCCACGCAAGTTGATTGGTTTGTTACTAAGACGTATGCTGTGTTGGCTTTCATTAACAGGGGGAATTGGCTTCAAGATTCACAAGGTTATGCAGAAACTCTTTCGAGTCCGAGTTAGACCACACCTGGAATATTGTGTCCAGTTCTGTTCGCCTCATAATAGCAAATTTGTCGAAGTTTTAGAGAGGTTGCAAGCAAGCTTTACCAGGATACTGCCTGGACTGGAGGGCATGTCTTACCAATAAAGATTGAGTGAGTTTCGCCTTTTTTCATTGGAGCGAAGAAGGATGAAAGATGAATTGATAGAGGTGTAAAAGATGAGGAGAGGCATAGACAGAGTGGAAAGCCAGAGACTTGGGAATGCATTGCCAGCAGTGGTTGTAGAATTAGATAGGCGAGGTGCATTTAACCTACTCTTGGATAGGCACATGGAATTTAGTATAATAAAGGGTAAGTAGGTTCATCTGTTTTTTTTTGTGCAGAACTGAATGCCAGCACTACAGCAAAGGTGAAGTGTCTGTTTTGTGCTATACTGTTTTATGTTCTATGTTGTTAAGTTGAATGGGTCCTTAATATAGTGGACGTAATCAGTAAGACATTCTCCTTTCTTATGAAGGCATCGAGTGATCGCCCCAAAAACACGATGCTGCCTAACCCCATTTTATGTGGCCTGCACAGCTTGATTGCGGGGCCACCCTTTCTGGCGATGTTTCCCTGACCACACTCTTCGTTTTTGGGTTCCTCTATCCAATAAATATTTTCCATGTCCGGGACTGAGACAAGAATCCTTAGAAGCCACCATTGCATTGCAATATGTAACTTTGAGCAGAAGAAGAATATACCCGTGTAAGGATGTCTCTAAATTTGGCAGGTATGGACAAGCCAGTTATTGAAGGCGCAGGCTTCCTCAATGGGTCAGGAGCCTCATTAATCATGTTTTGAAACTCAGAGGGGATCTAGGCTTCAGGTTAGCTATGTCATCGATCAGGATCCGGGCACACATGTGGCAAGATAAGTGAAATTAAAAGTTTCATTAGCATTAGTGGTGGCGGTGAGCGACCCAGATGCTATATCCAGGGGACGCATTTAAACCTGAAGGCTAGTCTGCCTCATAATAGGGTGGAGATGTGTTGCTGGAAAAGCGCAGCAGGTCAGGCAGCATCCAGGGAACAGGAGAATCGACGTTTCGGGCATACGCCCTTCTTCAGGAATGAGGAAAGTTTGTCCAGCAGGCTAAGATAAAAGGTAGGGAGGAGGGACTTGGGGGAGGGGCGTCGGAAATGTGATAGGTGGAAAGAGGTCAAGGTGAGGGTGATAGGTCAGACTGGGGTGGGGGCGGAGAGGTCGGGAAGAAGATCTCAGGTTAGGAAGGCGGTGCTGAATTTGATGGATTTGACTGAGACAGGGTGGGGGAGGGGAAATAAGGAAACTGGTGAAATCCGAGTTCATCCCTTGTGGTTGGAGGGTTCCTAGCCGGAAGATGAGGCGTTCTTCCTCCAACCGTCGTTTTGTTGTGGTCTGACGATGGAGGAGTCCAAAGACCTGCATATCCTTGGTGGAGTGGGAGGGGGAATTTAAATGTTGAGCTACAGGGTGGTTGGGTTGGTTGGTCCGGGTGTCCCAGAGGTGTTCTCTGAAACGCTCCGCAAGTAGCCGGCCTGTCTCCCCAATATAGAGGAGGCCACATCGGGTGCAGAGGATGCAATAGATGATATGTGTGGAGGTGCAGGTGAATCTGTGGCGGATATGGAAGTTTCCTTTGGGGCGTTGGAGGGAGGTGAGGGGGGAGGTGTGGGCGCAAGTCTTGCACCTCCTGCGGTTGCAGGGGAAGGTGCCGGGAGTGGAGATTGAGTTGGTGGGGGGTGTGGATCTGACGAGGGAGTCACGGAGGGAGTGGTCTTTACGGAATGCTGATAGGGGAGGGGAGGGAAATATATCCTTGGTGGTGGGGTCCGTTTGGAGGTAGCGGAAATGACGGCGGATGATGCGCTGTACATGGAGATTGGTGGGGTGGTAGGTGATGACCAGTGGGGTTCTGTCCTGGTGGCGGTTGGAGGGGCGGGGTTCAAGGGCGGAGGAGCGGGAAGTGGACGAGATGCGGTGGAGGGCATCGTCGACCACGTCGGGGGGAAATTGCGGTCCTTGAAGAAGGAGGCCATCTGGGTTGTGCGTTTTTGGAACTAGTCCTCCTGGGAGCAGATGCGGCGGAGTCGAAGGAATTGGGAGAATGGGATGGCGTTTTTACAGGGGGCAGGATGGGAGGAGGTGTAGTCCAGGTAGCTGTGGGAGTCGGTCAGTTTGTAGTAGATGTCCGTGTTGATTCGGTCGCCTGAGATAGAAATAGAAAGGTCAAGGAAGGGGAGGGAGGAATCTGAGACTGTCCAGGTGAATTTGAGGTCGGGGTGGAAGGTGTTGGTGAAGTGGATGAACTGTTCAACTTCCTCGTGGGAGCACGACGCGGCGCCGATACAGTCATCGATGTAGCGGAGGAAAAGGTGGGGGCTGGGGCCAGTGTAGTTGCGGAAGATGGATTGTTCCACATATCCTACGAAGAGGCAGGCATAGCTGGGGCCCAAGCTGGGGCCCATTTCACCAACACCTTCCACCCCGACCTCAAATTCACCTGGACAGTCTCAGATTCCTCCCTCCCCTTCCTTGACCTTTCTATTTCTATCTCAGGCGACCGAATCAACACGGACATCTACTACAAACTGACCGACTCCCACAGCTACCTGGACTACACCTCCTCCCATCCTGCCCCCTGTAAAAACGCCATCCCATTCTCCCAATTCCTTCGACTCCGCCGCATCTGCTCCCAGGAGGACTAGTTCCAAAAACGCACAACCCAGATGGCCTCCTTCTTCAAGGACCGCAATTTCCCCCCGACGTGGTCGACGATGCCCTCCACCGCATCTCTTCCACTTCCCGCTCCTCCGCCCTTGAACCCCGCCCCTCCAACTGCCACCAGGACAGAACCCCACTGGTCCTCACCTACCACCCCACCAATCTCCATGTACAGCGCATCATCCGCCGTCATTTCCGCTACCTCCAAACGGACCCCACCACCAAGGCTTTATTTCCCTCCCCTCCCCTATCAGCATTCCGTAAAGACCACTCCCTCCGTGACTCCCTCGTCAGATCCACACCCCCAACCAACTCAACCTCCACTCCCGGCACCTTTCCCTGTAACCGCTGGAGGTGCAAGACCTGCGCCCACACCTCCCCCCTCACCTCCCTCCAAGGCCCCAAAGGAAACTTCCATATCCGCCACAGATTCACCTGCACCTCCACACATATCATCTATTTCATCCTCTGCACCCGATGTGGCCTCCTCTATATCGGGGAGACAGGCCGGCTACTTGCGGAGCGTTTCAGAGAACACCTCTGGGACACCCGGACCAACCAACCCAACCACCCTGTAGATCAACATTTCAATTCCCCCTCCCACTCCACCAAGGATATGCAGGTCTTTGGACTCCTCCATCGTCAGACCACAACAAAACGACGGTTGGAGGAAGAACGCCTCATCTTCCGGCTAGGAACCCTCCAACCACAAGGGATGAACTCGGATTTCACCAGTTTCCTCATTTCCCCTCCCCCCACCCTGTCTCAGTCAAATCCATCAAATTCAGCACCGCCTTCCTAACCTGAGATCTTCTTCCCGACCTCTCCGCCCCCACCCCAGTCTGACCTATCACCCTCACCTTGACCTCTTTCCACCTATCACATTTCCGACGCCCCTCCCCCAAGTCCCTCCTCCCTACCTTTTATCTTAGCCTGCTGGACAAACTTTCCTCATTCCTGAAGAAGGGCTTATGCCCGAAACGTCGATTCTCCTGTTCCCTGGATGCTGCCTGACCTGCTGCGCTTTTCCAGCAACACATCTCCGGCTCTGATCTCCAGCATCTGCAGACCTCGCTTTCTCCTCATAATGGGGTGGGTAGAATCAGGTGAGGATATTGGCATGCCAGTAATCTGCACGAATTCCCGTCACTGCGAAGTTTTACTCGAGTTGCGGTGGTACTGGTGGGGGGAGGGGGGAACTGTTGTTGCTCGGCGGTAATCAGGAGGATATTCTCCTGAATTGTGTCCTGCCTATATTCATTCTGAGAATACAGCCCCATCGAGGCAAATAAAGGTGGTTTCTGAATTCATTGGATTCTTTGCTTGTTTATATTTGCGAGGGCATTTTTACATTCATGACGTTCAGCAACGTGTAACCATTTAATGAAACAATGCATCTTATAGCATTTGTCCCAGTTGGACCAACAACACTTTCCTGAGTAATTTCTTGCCATTCCTAATTTTATTTAAGTCAAACGATTCTTCATAGAACCAACGGTCCTTGGACTACCTGAAAGGATCATAGCAAAAGGCAATAACGCACCCACAATCTCGTGTTTCACGGAGGACCATAACACCAGTGACCCAGTGGAACGATGAGGATCAATACCTGTTACCGTAATATTTCCACCTTATGATGCAAGTTATTTTTCTTCGTGATGTTTCTTCAACATTTCAGCTGTCTTGGTAAAACTGGATAAGATACACTTTCTATAATTAATCAAACGAAATCACACCATCTAAGTCTCTATATCAAGCAATATTTTTCCACCATAGCTGCAAGTCTGAGAGCCAGGTTATCTTTACAGATTGGTCAAGTAACCCATCATAGTATGTCAAGTTGTTACGACTTGCAAACTGGGGCACTGCCATTAGTATTGGAACAGAAGGGATCTGTACTGATACCTAAATCGCGTTGGTGCCAGTGTTCCAGCGGAAAAGGTAATTCGGGTGATCAACAGGAGTGTAACCTAATAAATGAGCAGAAGGGCAGAGAAAAACTCTAAAACGTGTAATGCCCAAATGGTAGCGAATCTGCAGTTTAGATCTGTGGTTTTGAATTCAACGACATTGACATGTATGAAAAAAAGAGAAAATACGGGACAACTCAGGAGGGTTGATTAAATTTTACAGCACACAAAATAGTGCAAAGTGTTTGGAATGGGTTAGAAACTATACTTTAAACAAATTTGATTAACGAATAACAATCAGAACAGGTACGATCAATACAGAACTAAAGGTGTGATTTCCGAAATCATGCCATATACGAAATAAGGTAAATGAGTTTGTGGCGTGAAACAAAACTGGCAGGCATGGGCGGTTACAGAGACGTGGCTGAAAGGGAGTCGGGACAAGTGACAAATTATCTGTGGGTAACGTTCCACAAAAAAAATCAGACAGGTGGGCAGAGTAGGTGGGGTTGTGTTCTTTGTAAAAATGAAGGTAAATCTATAACAGTATATGAAGTAAGGTCAGGTGATGTAGAATCTGTGTGTGGAGGATACGGAAAAGTTAAACAAAACTAGTCTGGTAGTAATCTACAGAGCTCCAAATCATAGTCAGGAGTTTGGGCATACGATAAACCAAGAGACAGAAGGGTTGGGCAAGTCAGGCAAGATTACAGTAATAATGATTGAATTCAATGTTCAGATAGAATGGCAAAATCAGATTGGTCGTGGATCGCATCAAAATTTAGTTGTGGAACGTCTGTGAGACGTTTTCTTTCAGCATCTTTTGGTGGATCCCATGCAGAAGAGGCAGTTTATTATTTACTGTTTTGCAGTGACAGAGATTTTATAAGGGTGCTAAAGTTAAAGAAATTCCTAGATCAGTGACCATGACATGCTGGAACGTAGAATGCAATCTTGAGGGAGAACATGGATTCTGAGCTAACAGTATAACAGTCGAAAGAAGGCAAGTACAGTTGCACGATAGTGGAGCTGGCAATAATTGACTGGAAGATGAAACCACAAGGAGTGACTTTTGAACAGCAATGACAGGAGCTCCCCGTAGAATTGAGAGAGAAACAGCAAAACTCCATCCGAGACAAACAAGTAGACTAAAGGGAGGATGATGCAAATATTTGACGAGGGAATTCAGGGACAGCTCACAAGCAACAGACAAAGCAAATGATTTGGCGACTGCTATTGGCAAGACTTGGATTTGGACAGTGGAAAAAGACCAACACAGGACACTGAAGAAAGAAATAAAGGTGGAGACATTAAATATGAGTGTAAGCTTGAGAGTAATATTAGGAAAGATTGCAGGTGTCTCTTTGGATATATAATGGGCAAGAGGGAGGCAAAGATTGTTCGTGGATCACAGGAAGATGATTGAGGATTAATGGGGAAAAAAACTAAGGAAATGAATAAGCACAATTAATCATTTTGCACAGTGGAAGAGATATGTTATATCACAGAAATCCAAGAGGGTCGGTTGAGGTGGGGTGGGGAGAAAAGATGGGAATGATTACCAGCACCGTTGAAGAAGCTGCTAGCAAAATTGAAAGGTCTGAAAATCGGTGGATCGCGCAGAGCCGGATCCACTCGGCACACAGCTCAGAATGAGATATCTTGAGAGACAGCGGAAGCTTTAATTCCAATCATTTGGTATCACTGGAGTCAGGGGGATTAGATGAGATTCCCTGAAGTGTGAAAGCAGGCCCTTCGGCCCAACCAGTCCCTACCGACCATCTGATGAGTAACTCAGCCAGACCCATTTCCCTCTGACTAATGCACCGTACACTATGTGCAATTTACCATGGCCTGTTCACCTGACCTGCGCATCTTTTGACTGGAAGTGGGAACCGGAGTTCCTGGAGGAAACCCACGCAGACCCGGGGAGAAGGTGCGAACTCCACACAGTAGACTGAGGCTGGAATCGAACCTAGGCATTAGTGCTAAACACTGAGCCACGTGCCGCCCCAATGGTCTCAGACGATTTAAAAATCTCCTTGTTTCAGAAGGGAGTAAGCAAAAGAATTGGGATTTTTTAGTCCGTTGAGCCTGACTCAGTCGTTGTTATGCTTTTGGGGTTTATTATGAAAATTCAAATTTCTGGATACGTAGAAGTGCATGGTAACATAGGGAAATGCACATTAAGGGGAGGTCATAACTGACAAATCTATAAGTATTCTTTGAGGAAGTAACAAATGGTGAGACCAAGGAGAGGAATTGGATGCCATCTACCTGGACTTCCAGAAGGCCTTTGTTATGGTGCTGCACAGGAGGCTGCTCTGTATTACAGGCAACGTGCGAACATCGATCGAAGATTGTTAGTAAGGCAGACGGTAGAAACTGTGAATAAAATGGCCATTCACAGGAAGGAAGACACTACCAAGTAGTGTACCACAGGGGTCAGTATTGGGTCAACACGTTGTCTCTTTACACATTAATGATCTGGATGAAGGAACAGAGGGGATTCTGGCTAAGTTTGCAGCTGATGTAAAGGTGGATCTAAGAGCAGTTAGTATTAAGGAGGCAGGGAGGCTGCAAGAAAACGTTACAGGTTAATAGAGTGGGAGAAGAATTGGCATTTGAAATGCAATATGGGAAAGTGTTAGGTCTTGCACTTTGATAGGTAGAATACATGCGTGGAGTATTTTCGAAATGGCCAGATAATTCAGAAATTGGATGAGAAAATGTCCTGTTATTTAACATTTGCAAGTTTGTCGAGGTAGGAAGGCAAATATAATACATTCATTCATCTCGAGAGACGAGACTATAAAAACAGGAATGTACTTCTGAGGCTTTATAAGGCTTCAATAAAACCACGTTAGGCTGCTGTTAGCAATCTGGGGGCGCATCTCTGAGAAACGACATATTGGCCCGAGAGTGGATCAAGACGTTGTTCAGGAGAGTAATCCCAGGACTGGAAGGCTTTACATGTGATGAACATTTGAGGACTCTGGGACTACGTTTGATGGAGTTTAGAAGGATGATGGGAGGCTCGGTTTGAAACTTACAGAATTCTGCACGGCCTTGACAATGTGGACGTTGGGAAATTGGTTCCATTGGCTGGAGAGAGGAGGGCCCGAGGGCACAGCCGTAGTGTAAAGGGAATATCATTTAAATGCAAATCAGGAGTAACATCTTCAGCCGAAGAGTGGGCAATCTGTGGAAACCATTGCCATGGAAGGCTGTGGGGGACACGGTACTGAGTGTATTACTTATGTAGGGATAGGCGATTTCTTGATTGCCAACGGGATGAAAGGTTAGTGGAGAAAGTGGAAAAATGGGGTTGCACAACTGCGGCAAAGTTTAGGGAACGGTTAAATTGAACGGGAGCGTTTACTAGTCAACATTAAAAAAAAACACATTCTATGAGGAAACAGGAAGCCTCTTGATCAGAGAAGTTTGTTTCCAAATAAAATGACCTCCAGCAAGTGGAAGGCCCAGAAACGTGAATTAGCTGGATATGTCGAGTTCAAGATAGAGTTTGAAAGGCAAGATATTCTGCAGTATACAAACTGAATATGAAGAAATCTTGATGCTTTGATCAGAAAAACGAGCAATGTATAGCGCAGCCACAGACAGCTGGGATCAAGAGTTTTCCTGGAGGTACACAGGGATTCAGTAGTTGACTGAAGAAGAGACATACATAGCTGGGACGATTAGTAGGTTGCATTCAAGTATGACCTTTATGGAGATTAAAGGGGAAGGAACATATGGAGAGAGTAGGAGTACTGAAGGTCCAAAGTGGACATATGTGTAGAAATGCAGGACATGTGCGCGATGTGAACTTCACCTTTGTGTTTTTCGTGGAGAATGTCATTAAGACTTGGGAACTTGGGGAAGTCAGTTGTGATATTTTGAACAGTTCATATCACAGTCGAGCGGATGTTAGATGTCTGAGAATGCATAGAGTTTTGACCATATATATCGAAGAACACAGTAAGAGGCGACATAGATCCCCTGGCCGCCATAATCCCCTCATCGTTAGGCACTGGTGAGGTTCCAAGAAAAAAAGTAAGTATAGCGATATTGTGATCATATTCAAGAGATACAACATGAAAAAAGGTAATGGGAATGATAGACTTGTAAGCCTAACATCTGTGGTAAGTGAAATACTTGAGAAGAATCTGAGAGATAAGACGTACATGCATTTGGTAAAATAAGGTTTGATTAGAAATGGTTAGCATGGTTTTAAGCGTGGGAGATCAGGGCAACAAATTTGATCAAGGTTTTTAATGAAGTAATAGGAAGCTGGATGAGGGCAGGTTGGTACACGTAACCGGTAGGGATTTTGATAATGTTGCACATGCTCGGTTGATCTGGAATGCGAGTTCATATGAAATGGGGGCGGAGATGATACATTGGATGCACAATTGACTTTATGTTAGCAAACTCAGGTTAATAGTGAAGGGATACTTTTCAAACTGGCGGCCTGTGACGAGTGGAGTGCCTCAGAGTACGCCTCGTTGTTGGTCCCATTATTGTTTGCTATTCATATGAATTGGAAGGAAAACGTACAAGGCGTGAATAGAAAATTTACAGATCTCACGAAATAAGTGTCACAGTGGAACTAAAGGAAGGTAATCAAAAATTGCACTAGGATCTTGATCAGCTGGAGCAGTAAGCCAAGAAAAGTCAAAGGAAGTTTAGTATAGATAAGTGGAAGGTTTTGCATTTTGGAAATTCGATTCAAGGTAGCTGTCCTATAGTGAATAGTGTGTTGTAGGACTTTAGGAGTGGAGGCGAACAGAAAGAATATGTTTGTTCAGATTCTCAGGTAGAGAGGGCATTGAAGAAGGCTTTTGCTACACTGGCATTCGTCAGACAGGGCATTCAGAATAGAGGTTGGGAGATTATGTTGCAGTTGTACAGGACGTTGGTGAGGCAGCACTTGGAGTATTGCAATGAATTTTGGTCATCTTGCTATCGGAGGAATATTATTTACCTGGAAAGAACGCTGAAATAAATGGTTTGTTGCCGGAACTCAGGTGTCTGAGCTCTATGGACAGGATGGACAGGGTTGGATTTTTCTTTCGAGTGTAGGTGACTGAGGGGGGATCTTAAGGACGTTTGAGAGACCATGAAGAATGGATAGTTTGAATGCACACATTTGTTTTCGCAGAGTTCCAGAAGTGAGCGTGGGAAGTCATCAGTTCAATGTTAGAGGAGAAAGAAAGGAAGAGGAACTGAAGGAGAACTTCTTTACTTAGAATATGGTACGGATATGGAATGAGCTACCAGACGACGTTGCTGAAGCGAGTATGTTCACAACATTTAAAAGACGTTTGGGCAAAAGCATTACAGGAATGTTAAGAAGGATATGGGCCATTTGCTGGGAAATGGTGCAAGCGTGGATGAAAAAGTTCGCGTGAAAGTGTCTGCCTCCTCGACGGGCGTCTCTTTGAATCTATGACCCTCGAAATCAAAATAAAACTCATAATTTTGCTCACAGAGATCAAGTGTTAATGTTACTTTCAGTATATGTGTTCCAACGCTGCTGCTTCAACAAAACAAAACTGGTACTTAAAGCGAGTGAGAAATTTGCATCACTCATGCAGTGTATTTGGTGCATATGAGGAGGTGAACAAACCCATCTTAACTGCACCTGAGCTTGTGCCCGCGTTTCATGAAGCTAACGAGGCAAACGACATTGAGTTCGAAAGGGTCAAATAAAGTAATTTTGATAAGTGAAAAAACTGGGAGGAATGTTTATGTTGGAGAAGAGTATGGAGTACTCATGTGGAAGAGCACAGAGATAAAACGGCAAGATTCACAGCCGAAATGATCGATAATTATGAATTGGTTCAGAAATCAAAGTTGGGTTTCTGACATCAATTTCAATCCATAAGGGACAGACATTATGAAAAGAGAAAATCTGGCGTGGCAAGGAAAGTTTGGAACTCGGTGAGCATAATCAGGATGAAGGAATAGCTTCAAACTGAAAGAGAAGTTGGAAAACTCCCGTATTTACACTGCACTGAAGTAGGACACGTTAATAACAATGTTAGTGGGTCAGAAAAAAACATGGGAAGCCAGAGGTAGGAAACAATGTAAGACAGTGAATTTTGTCGATGTGATAAAGAAAGACAAAGTGGAGGATAAACGCCTACACCAGAATGTACAAGCCAGTTTTAGCTTGGATCAGTAGGAAGTGTCAGATCTTTTCAAACTATATACCTGCCAAGTTAAAACTTACTCGCATAGTAGCAGCAGGTAAAGAAGTTACAATATGAAGGTATACAGGATCCTCACAATCTTTGATGATCAAAAATCAGAACCTTCGTACCTCTGAAGAATAGTTATCGGATTATATGAGAGTCATGGGAACTCAATGTGAGAGAAGAAGTGTTCAATTACATATATTGAGGCAAAAGTGTCAAGTGAAGAGTGGAGAAGTCGTGGTAGAAAAACGGTACAAATTCTCAGTTCCAGGAACACAATCTGTCATAGCTACTCATATAGCTAGTTCATAGTTAGGAATGCTGGCTACTCTGGTTTAATAGACAGTTGTTTACATCAGGAGAAAATGAGGATTGCAAATGGTGAAAATCAGAGTCGAAAAGTGTGGCGCTGGAAAAGTACAGCAGGTCAGGCAGCAGCCGAGTAACAGGAGAATCCACTTTCGGGTATAAGCCGTTCATTAGGAATGTGTAGGGTGTGGACGTGGGTAGGTATCCAAGACTGTCCTATGCTTGCTGTGGTTGGTGGAGTGGAGTTCAATGGTGGAGGTGCAGCAAGTGAAGGAGATGCGTTGGAGGGCATTATTAAAACCGTCAGAGAGGAAATTGTGGTACTCGGGATACGAGGACGTCTGGGATACGTTGGAGTAGAATTGATCCCCGTGGGAGCAGATGCGGTGGAGACAGAGGAATCAGAAAGGGACAGTGTTATTGCAGAAGGGAGCAGGGGTACTCCACGTAGCTGTGGGAGTTCGCAGTTTTGAATTAGATGTCCGTGTTGTGTCAGTTGCTGGATTGATTACGGAGAGGTTCAGGTTGAGGAGGGCTGTATCCGAGCTGGTTCAGATGAACTTGAGTTCAAGGAGGAAAATGGTTGTGAAGTTGATGTACTGGTCAACCGCCTCGTGGGAGAACGAGTTTGCGCTGATCCACTCATCGATTTCAGTGGGAAAAAGATGGGGAATTATGCCAGTGTAACTGCCGAAGAATGGCTGATCTACATATCCGACGAAGAGATAGGTATAGGTAGGGCCATGGCTACCCATTTGGCCTAATGGAAGTGGAAGAATTAGGATGAGAAATTGTTGATGGTGCGGACGAGTTCAGCCAATCGAATGAATGTATCATGGTGGTATTGGGGTACTGGTTGGGTTAGCGGCAGGGAAGGAAACGGAGGGCTTGCAGGCCTTTACCGTGATGGGTAGAGGTCTACAGGAACTAGATGTCCATTGTGAAGATGTGGTGTTTTGGGCCGATGAAACAAAAGCCACGGACGAGCTGGAGTTCGTGGGTGGTATCCCAATCGTGTGCGGGGTGTTCCTGGACCAAGGGATAGCGGATGTTGAAGTATTTCTCCAAGCACAGCCCAGGATTTTTGCTGACTGTGTGGTAACAAGATATTACAAGTTGAAAAAGGAGAGAGCAAAGAGAACAGATGAGGACCTTCAAATGGATTTTGCAGATATCCTGTTTGATTCGACGTTTGAAAGAAAGTAGGAGTAAATGGGTGATAAAGGAAAGATCTTCAGCTCTGGAAAATTAATCGAGATACAGCTGAAAGGTGAGAAACAGAAGGAATTGATCGAAAAGTATAATCAAAGAAGACTCTAGATGCATCTCCGTGTGGTGCATTCTTAAAAGTGGTACCTTAACAACAAATTGGAGGCCATCACTTATTCAGTCAGATAGAGATGGTCTGAAGTGCATCAAGTTATATTGCCAGTGAGTTTTAGAAAGGAGGTGTTGCAGGTAACACGTGAATTACTACGATGTTATTTAGGAGCAAGAAAAATTCAAACTGATGTATAAAAACATTTTTACTGGCTTGGACCATCCAAGAATGTAATTGAATTTTGACAGTCATGTCATACCTGTAAAGTAATTGGAAAACCACGGGTAGTAGAAAAATTCGCATCTTTATAACTATTCCTGCATTTGAGGGACGTCTGACAAGAATCTTAATTGATTTTGTAGGATCGCCTACGTAAAACAAAAAGTGGGAATCAATATGTGTTAACATAAGTGGATGTATCCACGCGATTTGCAGGCGCCACTTCTTTACGCAATATCCCAGCTCAACTGAACTCACAAAGAGAGCAAGGTTCACACTTTGCACCAAAATTACTCAAGGATATTACGGGCAGCTCAGGAATAAAACAATTCAAATGCAGTGTGCCCCATACAAAGTTGCATAGAGGGCTGGAAAGGTGGCGTCAGACATTAAACACCATGTTCAGAGCTGACATTGAAGACTCATCAGATGATTGTGATGAAGTAACTTCATTTGTAGTTTTGTGAACAGAGATGCATGAAATGAATTGAACACATTCTGTCCGCTTGAAATCATTTTCTTTCATGAAGGGAGAGGAAAAATAACATTGAGTCTGGTGAAACTCGAAGACATAATTCAGAGACCACATTTGAGGGCTATGTATCAAATATTCGGGCACACTTAAATAGAGCAGTGGCTACACAATATTTAAAACTTTTACAGCATACCATGCAGGAAGCAGACACGAAAACGAAAACCCTGCAATTTTGCAATTGGAGACCAAGTGTTCGTGTTACTTCCAGTGGCAGGTGAACCTTTAAAACCAAGGATTACTCGACCTTATCAAATCGAAAGTATATTGTGAGCTGTACAAGTTGATAAGAAATGCAGACAGAAAGAAGGATCACAGAGTGTATCGTGTTAATAAGCAGAGAAGTATTTTCACAGGGTAGGAATACTAGGGGAGAATGTGTTATTGATTGCAAAACAGAAGGAAGAACCAAGTTCAGAACATTCTGAACTGGACTCTCCCCAAGTTAGGTTACTGAATGGGGAAGATGTCAAAACGTGGGATAGTTTTTTGAGTTACATTCTCGTGGAAAATCCAAAAGACCTCATGCACTTATAGCCATCGGTATGAAGATGTGGGTTTACTGTATCTTTAAGAGAGTTCAAAGAACCTGACAACACAAAAACTCCTGAACAAGATATAATGTAACATGTGGTTCAGTAACTGTGTAGCTGGCTGTCTGGAAACGACCAAATAGACTTGAGTTAGATCAATCATTTTAAATTATACACCCCACAAAAAAAAGAAACTCCAACTGAATCTAAATTTAGTATATTGGCAATCTGAAAAGCCAGTGACACAATCAGATGGTTTGGAGGTGTAAGACCGGGCAAAATTGCACAGTTGGGAGGAGAACTGTCGCGCCATCAGCATCTGCAGGCAGCCCGATAATCGCTCTTTTAAAGGTATCTTTATCGAAAAGTGACCTGTGAGACAGAAATCCCGAAGAAGAAAAGAAGATCGATGGCTAGTTTTGAAAACCTGAACTATTGGTAAATCTTAATCGTGGGGGTTTATCAAGATTAGTAATGTAGAAGGGCAAGGTAAAAGATAGGTTAGAGGGTTGAGTTGTGAATAGTTGTTAGGTAAGTATTCTCTGTTCAACCACAAGGAATAAAGATGTGAATTCTTACTTTAAATAGTTGTTGAACTCTGTAATTTTCACAGATTAGTGCAAGAGTTAAACCTTCTCCGTGTTGCTGGTTTAAATTGAGCAGGCGGCTTACCCTGTGTGTGTTACTGTTACAAAGCGAGACAGTTAGAACAAAGCTGGAAAATTTGACCTAATTATGCCTGATGTCGATATCAGAGATGCTGTTCCGATGCAGCAACATCCTTATCGGTATAATCCTCTAATGTTGGCAAAGTTTTAAGACGTTTGAATGCACGCACCAAGACGGTATAGTCAAAATGGGTTACTATGACTGGATCTCACTCATAGTAATGGTGTCAAATTCAGATGCATATCAAGCTTATGAATGAACTATTTAAAAGTGAATGAAGTACCAAAGTTTAATTCAGATACGCTTACACATGTGGAAGACTATGTTGGACAGATTAAACAAGCAATTGATATTTCTGTTTGGATTTGCTCAGAGGATACTGGCAGGTACTATTGTCCAAAATAGCGAATATAGTATAGGCTTTCCTCAGACAAAATGGACTGTCTCAGTTTAAAGTCAAACCATTTGTTATGAATAATGCACAGCCACATTTCGATGACTAACCAACAAAATCGTTTCTGGCATACCAAATTGCACAGTAAATATTTATGACCTGGTGATTTTTAGGTGCACATGGAAAAAACATTTGCCAACTGTATCAGAATTCTTCAAACGACTTCGGGAGGCAGGCTTGGTGATAAAACTGGCTATCATTAACTTTACCAAACTTTACCAGGAAGTCAACTTCGTGGGTAATATTATTGGACATAGACAATTGCCCCCACGGAATGTAAAAACAAAGCTGAGTCGGAAAGTTCCCATGCCATCGACGAGAAAAGCAATGCTATCGCTCGTATTATTAAGTGGATTTTATTCGGAATTCGCATCACATTTTCGCAATGTGGCTGCTGCATTCACTGAATTACTGAAGTAAGGCAAGACGTTTCAGTGAACGACAGATTGTCAGAAAGCGCCGGCAAGCGGTGGTAACCATCGCCCCAGTATTAACCACACCTAATAACACAAATAGTCAAGTTGTCTATTATTTCAAGTATCTGGATGTCAGCAATTCACTTGCTAGAAGACGATAAGAAGGCAGACCATCGTAGATCTTGTTTGCATGGTTATACACAATGTTATATATATATATATATATATATATATTTATATATGTATATATATATATATATGTTGGCGTGTATTAAGATTGTAAGATTAGATTTTTTTTAGATTACATTACAGTGTGGAAACAGGCCCTTCGGCCCAACAAGTCCACACCGACCCGCCTAAGCGTAACCGACCCATACCCCTACATTTACCCCTTACCTAATACTACAGGCAATTTAGCATGGCCAATTCACCTGACCTGCATATCTTTGGACTGTGGGAGGAAACCGGAGCACCCGGAGGAAACCCACGCAGATACCGCAGCTCATCCATCGTAATGTTGCTAAACCCAGATCATATCCAGCACTTAGATGTAAACAATTGCAAAACCACTGCAGGTACAAAATGTGATTCTTCTCCGATTCCGCAATATGACTTTGCATTGAAAAGGTCAGAAAAGCTAGATATATTTCTATCTCAGAAATATATTCAGAGAATGCTTTTTATCTGCAAAAGTGAAGATAAATTTCGTTTTTGAAACAAGGAATGAACTGTATCAATTTAATTCATGCTATTTGGTATGAAAAATGTGGCATCACATTTCAGAGACACAGCAATAAAGTCATTTCCGTATTACACAACTGCGTAGTGTATATTGAAGAACTAATTTTTTTTGTCACACATGCAACAGAAATTTTCAGAATTTATTGAAATGATTCGATTGACTTTCCAAGGCAGGCTCATTGACAAAGCTGACTCAGAATTAATTCGTGTAAGTCCAAGTTATTATCCTGGGCCGTGTTACTGGATATGCACAAATGCCCCAAGGAATGTGAAAACAAGTGGAAGTGTGGAGTTCCCCATGCGGCGATAAAGAGAATAGTATTATATTTCCTGGAATTTAGTGGGTTTTATCGGAAATTCAGACCAAATGTTAGAAGAGTGCCTGTCTCAGTCACTGTTTAATATCTGTCTTGCCTGTGTTGCTTCTAAAGCAGTCTACATGGTCTCACATAGTGAGGTGATCAATTATACAAGCTGTGTAGATGTGCCGCATCATAGCAAGACAGAAATTGAGGAAGCAATTTCACAGGACAAGATCCTCACGAAGAATGTTGGGTGGCCAATAAATATAGAGGATGAGAGGCACAGTGGTGGGAAAGTTGATGGTGCTTTGAAGGCAGCAGCACAGATATAGAAAATACATGAGATGATATTTGGATATTGTCCGATTGCAAGTAATATATGATGGAGCTGTAAATATTATTCGTTAGGTCCAGAGGGAGAATTGTGTGCTGTTCCATGCCACTTACTCCTCACTTTAAGTTAATACACTGTGCTCTCATGTATGTCTCCCATGTTGAAGATATTCTCACAATCTGAGCCATCAATAACTCTCTTAATTTTGTATATCACAAGTAGACCCACAACGACATCATGTGTCTCAAGGGGAACAAAGACGGACTGCCCAGTCTTTCCTCATAACTGGGATATTTATTTGCAACATCGTGGTGAATCTGCCCGCACACATCCCGATGCAACCACATCCTCTATAATAGGGCGAACAGAGATAAACACAGTTTTCCATCTGTGAATGAATCAATATTTGAAAATGTTGCAACAGGAATTTTCTGCTCCATATTCCTCACACTTGCTGAAGACATCAAGCTGCTCTTTGCCTCCTTCATCGTCATAGAATCCCCACAGTGTGGAAACCGGCCAGTTTCCAAAAATGTCCACATTGGCCCTCCGACGGGTATCCCACCCAGACCAATTCTTCTGCGCTATTGCGCTACGGTTCCCCTACTAATGTATCTCACCAACACAACCCTGAACACGATGGCAGATTCAGCTTGGCCAGTTCACCTAACCACGCTGTCGAATCGTGTTGACATATGAAGGGATTTTTACCTCATACACTATGATATCTTTGTTCGTCGGTGCTCCCTGGCGACTTCCCATTCGTTATTCCCATTCTTCGCTTATTAAACACCCCAAAATTAATCACCTTGCACCTTTCGGGATTAATTGTATCTGCCATTGCTGTGCGCAATTTACTTGCTGATCAATATCAGACACTCTGCTGAAATGATCCATATCACGTTCAACAATAATGTCAAATTTCAAGTCATCTGCAAACTCACGAATTGTACATTCTGCATTCATACCTAAGTTGTGATTGTGCAGTTAAAAATAGGGAAATTAAGAATTTTTTATAATAACGGGGCTTCTATTTGAAACGCGTTTCAGGAAACGTATTTTTGCTCTCACTTCCTCAAGTGGTAGCGATTGGAGGAAATTTAAATTGTTAGGTGCACTCTTGATAACCAGGTGATTAATAAATAATCGGAGAATTGTAAGATTGCAGACTTGAGGAGTAAGTTGGAAGGGTATTGAACTTATTGCTTGTGACTGTGTGTTGGGGAGCGATTCGCCACAAAGCTCTCAGTTGCCTATTATTTTCCTTGTGTAGTTGGGTGACTTCACGGAGAGAGATTGGTGGCCTCTCGTACTGATACATGGTGTCTGTGTTTTGCCCACTTAAAGGTTTCTTCACCTTGTGATGCAAGCCAAACCTGGTCGATATTTCCCATTTGCGTTTCAACAACGCCGCCATGAATTGATGAAACTGGACTTGTCTTGGAGTTCGACGAGCGAGCAGCACACATTTTGTCTCCTGTTCTATTCCCAGATTGCCCAGACACACTCCACAGTCAGTCCGTTCAGCCACGGCGACTAACCACTCGAGAG
This sequence comes from Chiloscyllium plagiosum, assembly GCF_037043375.1. Lineage (NCBI taxonomy): Eukaryota > Metazoa > Chordata > Chondrichthyes > Orectolobiformes > Hemiscylliidae > Chiloscyllium > Chiloscyllium plagiosum. Next base: position 4,975,875 of record NW_028270179.1, on the reverse strand, counting down.
CCCTCCGAGAGTCCAGGTCATTTAGAGTGACGGGATCGTCCAGAAAGCTGGCATTCTCCGTGCTTAGCTGTGACAGGTCATTCTGCCCTCTGGATTCGAGACGAGGGAGCCGACGTCGGACCGGCAGCACAAGGAGCTGCTGACCAGTGCCGCGATTTCTTTTTTCAGGAAGTAGAAGAAGTGGAAACTGCCGGTCAATTCCTGCATCATCGACCTCATGAACGCGCTGTTATGACACGCGGAAATGCTCTCTCCTGATTTAAACCTGACGCACAGAAATGTTTCACACCGTGCTGTAATCTGAAAATTCGACTGGCAAAGAACTATCCCAAAAGTTACCATGGAATGAAAAAAATGACAACTTTAATATTTAAAGTCTAACACAGAATAATTAACTGGAAACTACTTACAACCCCTTTCTCTGAAGTATCTTTTACTTTCCCGTTGACAATACTGGTCCGATAAAACTACCTGATTCATAATTCGAGAAAAATTCAAATTTCAAAACCAGCCACCTATCCAATTCTCCCTTCGTTTCTTCCGCTGTAGATTTGTTCTCCAGGGTCGGTGTCAATCATTTTCGATGTGGAAAGGTCCCTGCCAGACAGTTATTGCTGGCAGCCTTTATCTGTTGGGCTTTTTTCTGTTCTCCTCCAACTCTTCATTTGATTTCGGTGTTTTACATCATGGATCGTTTCAGTGCTGTCATCGCTGTCAAAAACGACCATTCAATTTGATTGGAGTTTGGTATTTTGCAGCATAATTGAACCTGATTGACCGAATTTGCATTAGTTTCTGTTGTCTTCAGGCAACCCAGCTACTCCAGCTGTTCGTCCAAATGTTTCACAGTTACCTTTTTCAGAACACTTGATGCTGTGCCAGTTAACCCTGCTCACCTTTAACGTTCTTAAATGTACACTACTGTTTACACCTTCATAACACCTCCGTCCTTAAGAAACAATGAACCATCATAATAAAAAGATGTCTGTTTTGGAGGATGCAAAATGATCACCCTAACATACAAATTACTTTAAATTAAGTTCACCTTAACCTCTTCCCATATAGTGCGAAATATAAACCATTCAATAAAAAAATTCTGAGCTAAACTTTATCGATCAAATCCACAATAATGTACCTGCAATTACATTCATAAAACCTGCAAGATTTGCGATTTTTAAGTTAAAACTCTGCAACCTAAGCTTGCAAAGAAATAGTCGCATATTCTTGTATTTATAGCTGTTTAAGACTGCAAGAGAATTGTTTTCTGCACATGCAACCGTCTTGGACAAATTGTTCGTGACATACATATTAAAATATGTAAGGCCAGTCCCATACTCAATATCTCTTTTTCGATCGTAGAGTATTTCCACTGCTGGATGTTGCGTTTCTTCAAAAGGTAACCAACTGGCAGTTCAATCACATCCTCATCTTGCTTTCGCAGTACAGTTCAACTCCGATGTCACTAGCATCAATGGCATTGAAAAGCTTGGTGCATGTGAAACTGGTTTGGTGATTAACAATGCTTTCAAATGATCGAATGCCTCCTGGCATTTTTTATGTCTATTGAAACTTAGTGTTCTTCTTCAGCAAATCGGTTAACGGTGCCACTACACTTCTGATGTTTGGAACAAACCGCTGATAGAATACGCTAATCAACAGAATTCAAGCTTTCTTCGAGGTTTGTTATGGAAATTCTTTCTCGTATAAAATGGTTGCAACATGTTCAAATGACAGACTGTTACCTTTTTTTCCGATCTGACCTCGTTACTCGTTAGTACGCCTGACTCAATTTTTTTTCTCAGTTTGATAGGGACCACTAAACTTCGCTTTGAAGGGATCTCCTGACACCGGAAACAGCACTACCACGTCATCCCCTCGGGAAAAATACAGGGTCTCAAAGCTTTGATCTGCCACCTGCTTCATTCAATACTGAACACTTTTGCGGTGTTATTCATTAACTCATCTATTCGATCTAGTCTCCTCCTCAACGATACACAATCCAACTGTGGGATTCCCAATTTTGTCCTGCCATTTTATTTAATTAATCTCAAGCGTCTCTCACTTTATGACCGAATATTAACTGGAAGGGAGTGCAGTGATTCGTTTGTTTGCTTTATTTCTAACTACAAACATTGCGATTGGGATACATTTAGCCCAATAATTTCTGTTAATCTTAACAGTCTGCTCAAAACAAGGTCTGATGCTTCTTGAGAGTCAAGTATAACCTCCTTAGACAACGTAGAATAGAAATTGACCTTTGGTCCAAACAAATCTCGCTGGGTAGCCCATACACTATGAAGAAAGCTACTAACTCCTCTGTTAAGCTTTTTGCCTTGATAGTCCACAACGTAATTGTTTCAAGAAAACTGGTATGCATATCCATTACAGTTAACAATTATCACTTCCAATTATTAGTCTTGGGAGGGGACCTACACATTTATTTGGAAAACGTGTGACAGGTTCTTCGAAGGCGGGAATTGGATCGAATTCCATTTCAGGCCAACAACATTTGTTTGTACTTAAGCCTGAGGCTTTAGTATCCCAGTTGACGTCCTACCGGCAGTTAATGTGGGACGCATGCACCTCCTGACTGTATGCTACTAGCAAAACAATCTGGTGCACTTCGGCCCATGACTCCTCTGCTGTAGTCTCCATTTTCAACTTGAGATTCTATGTTTCAGATAATTACCCTCTGCAATATTCTCTGCCTCTTTATCAGAGTATGCAACCACATATATATATATTTCATCGTCTTGTGTCGCATTTGCAATCCGCTTACCCTTTCAGGATGAAACACTTCCGTCTGACCCTCTGCCAGTTCAGGTTTTTCCTGCATCTTTACATCAAACAGGGTGTCCACGAACTGAACCTCAATTGCTTGATCTTTGTCTATATTTTTGCTTCGTGCTCTGACTTATGATGGTGGGATCTGGTTATGACACAGTCTCGTAAAATACCAAGATGTTGCTGTTTTGACTCTTCAGTTCTTTGGTCTTCCTTGGATTTCTGCACATCAAGAGTTGTCACTCCACATTAGATCCTGCTAATCATGCCAAAGAACAAATTGAATTCCTGGAACTGACTCTCTGTCAATCATTCCCACGGTTACTTCCCCAGTCTTGAGTTAGTACGATATCCTGATCTAACATAGAAGAAAGCTAAATTGCTGTTCATCTATCCCACAAATTATCACACTCTCGGGTAACCGATCAGAAAGAGTGCATATTCGCTGATCTAATAGTTACAGCGTCTGGTTTGATCCTGTATCCTTCAAAATTGTAATTTTTTGTCCATCTGTCCGTGTTCTTTCTGAGCAAACTTTACCATAAGCGCATTCTTTGTCGAAATCAGGTACGACTTCCATTTCAAGCCCCTGCCCAGGCTGTGCGCTCTTCTGCAACTCCTCCATTGGGGTTTCCTTTACTAACTTCACTACTACTTCTGGCTTAGCTTAATTTACCATATCTTTTCCCACAGAAACCTTTCTTCATCGAACAGCAATGTGACCTTCCGTGTCCGATCTTCTGGCACTGAAAACATATCTTCCCAGTGCACTTCTGAAACCAGCAGTACTGTAATTGTCTGTGTCCCTCTCCATTACAGTAAAAACACCTGAAGCCTTTCACCTCCGTTTCACCCCCTTGGGCTTCTTTAACATGTGGTAAATTCTTATCAGTTCTCTCTACTCATTCTTCCATGGGGATGGTTCCCCTCAAAGGATGAACTTCACCAACATGTATTCATCTCGTAATCATGCTGCCCTTCTCATTTCCTGAAGTTTCTGCTCCTCCACGTGAATTCGTACTACCTCAAGAAGTGAGTTTTCAAACTCCTGCGGCAGAATGATCTCTCGGAAAGTCTCAATGGTCTTATCTAGTTTTAAAGCACGCAGTCATCTATTTTAAAGAAAAACCGTTTCATTCTTTCAAACTCACCAGAAGGCTAACCTGGTTTCCTTCTTTACATTTTGAACTGCTGCCTGTATACTTCTGGTGTCAATTTATAAGCACTTACAATCTCCTGTTTCAGCTCTTCACAATTACTTGCCCCCTCATCTAACAGCGCAGCAAATATCTCAAAAGCTCTGCTTACCAGCTTAGTCTGAAATAGAATTACTCATAAATCTTCGGACAACTCAATCTACGAGCCAGTATGTTTGAAATCAAATAATGAAGGCTTCACCATCTTTTTCATCAAAATGTAGCATAATTTTGACATACTTGTACATATTACTAAGTTTTATTTCAATCTCCATCCTGTCAACTACATTTTGCTTATGTGTCGCAACTTCTCAATGTCAAATTCTCTCTGTTTTTGCTTACCTGAGAAGTTACTCGCTTTCTTTTTCCTCACTCTCCCTTTCTCCTCTCTCTAAACTTTAACTCAATTTCCTAAATATTAATTTCAGTTTTTCTACCTCTTCTCTGTTTATCTGGCATATCTAAGTGTTTGAGTAATTCCCTTATAATTTCAATTTGCGTTGTGCTTCGTTAAATCCAAGTGCAATTTCTTTCCTAATTCTAACAGTATCGCCTTTTTGTTGCCTTCTAAACCTCCGTGGCAAATTTGAGAATCATCATAAAATCTCAGAAAGTATTCAACAATTTTAAGAGCTATTTCTCTCACTTTTAATTTAATCAACGACAAGTCAGCGAAATTAAGGAAAAATTGTCTCAACTACATTTTAGCGAAAGATCAAAGCAAGTATTTAAATCTGCTGGGATTATTCGTAGCCCCAAATATATTCACATGTGTCTAATCTACTGCAAAACTCAGGTTGGATCTATCCAAAACAGTTTAAATAGAGGAAGAAAGCCTCCAAACTGCTACGACATGACAAGCACTGATTGCTAATTTAAACAAGCAACACAGAAAAGAGGCTAACCCGTGCTGTAAACTGTTAAAATTCGAGAGGCCAAGGACTATCATAATAGTCAAAATTTAAAATAAAAAACATTGTTTTTTTTAAAAAAAAGTCTAACTGAGAATAATTAGCTATCAACTATGCGCATCTCCTCTGTCTGACATATATCCCTCTCGTTGACTGGTCCAATAAAACCACCGATTAAGATTTACAGAAAAATTCCAGTCTCAAAACCAGCCGGCTGTTGATTATTTTCTTGGTATCTTCCACTATAGATTCTCCATTAACGTCTGTGTCGATGTTTTTCTCTGTGCAAACTCCTTCTCTGTGCAGGTACCTCTCAGAGAGTTCTGACTCGCAGCATACACCTGTTAGTCTTTCGGCATTTTGTTCCCAACTCTTCAAGTTGTTTAATATTTATACCCCAGAGAATCAGATCGTTCCATTGGTTTTAATTTTGTCTAAATACCAAATGCAAACTGTATTGATGTTTAGAAGTTCGTGTACAATTTGAACTTACTGGACGAATTCGAATTTTTATTGGTCTTATCACAGCCCCGGTATGTTAACTGCTGGACCAAACATTACATTATAAATTTTGCAGCACTCTGTGTACTTGCTGATTCCTTCACTCTCTTAAAGGTACAGTACATCTCTGCACCTTCATAATATGAGAAACAGGATTTACGATTATTTGGAAGATCACATCTTGATTAAAGATAGTCATCAAGACCTAGTGAGAGACAGATCATGCTTCACAAGATTTAGTGAATTCTTTGAGAATGTAACAAAACACGTTGATGTAGGTGGAGCAGTGGATGTGATGTACATGGATTTAAGCAAGGCGTTTGATAAGGTTCCCTATTGTAGGCTCATTAATAAAGTAAGGAGATGTGGGATACAGGGAAATTTGGCCAACTGGATACGGAATTGGTTGGTCCATATTCGAAGGAGAGTGGCGGTTGATTGAAAGTATTCAGTCTGGAGCTCAGTGACCAGTGGTGATACGCAAGGATCGGTTGTGGGACCTCTTCTCGATGTGATATTTATTAATGTCTTGTGTGAGGAAGTGCAAGGGTGAGTCAGTAAGTTTTCGAATGACACGAAGGTTGCAGATAGTGGGGTGGAGATCTGTTTCAGGTTACAACGGTACATTGACAGGATGCAGAGCTGGGCTGAGAAGTGGCAGATTGCGTTCAACCTGGAAAAGTGTGCATTGTTTTTTTTTTGGTAAATCTAAACTCTATTCAGAACACAGGGTTAAAGATCGGATTTTTTTTCAGTGTGGAGGAATGGAGGAATATTTTGTCCTCATCCACAGTCCGCTCAACTCTCATACTCAAGTAAACACGGGTGTAAGAAGGCGTCGGGTGTGTTGGCTTTCATTGGCACTGGGATTGAGTTTAATACGAGTGGAACTATACTACACCGATCAAGTGTTTCGATCCCTCTCAGAACCTGCCATTTTACCTGTGTTTATGTCGTCAGAATTTTGGGGACGGGACGATCACTTCCCTACTCCAAATTGTAAGTACTGCACAGGTGCGACCTTTTCAGTCTATCTCTTCGCCTGTGGTGTGGTAACCGTCCAGTGAAACTACCGCCAATTTCTCCGCAATGTGATGATTTTGCTACTTTATAAAGGTTATGTTGCCTTTTCTTCCACATTCATCCAAAAGGCACAGGCTCTGGCTGTCTCGTCAGAAAACTATAAATCAGTAAGGCAGCGTGATCTAGCAGAGGGTGTGCCAGCTTTGATCGAACAACGCTGTCGAAATTTTTTCACAAAAGACAAAATAACGTAATTACGGATATCTCAAGGCAAGGATTTGCAAGATCACTACTGAAAGCTAATAGATATTCCAAACTGCGAAGGAGAAAGACGAAATCAAGCAGTTGCAACATTACTTCAAAATATTGGAATCAGTCAATAATCTTGGATTGTTTAGCCTTATAAAGGCACCTGCACATCAGTTTGGATCAATGTTTGGAAGAAAGTGCACGAGTGGAATGGTTCTCAAAGCGAAAATATCGGGGAGAAAATACAATGTTAAATTTATGTTCATTCGTCGAGAACATTTATTCTGAACATGTGACAGACTTATTGGAGTTCACAAGACGATCTTACATTAAGGGAAATTATAATGAACACGCATTCTCAGGAAGTGAAATGAAAAGTGTCTTGTTCACAGACGTTTAGGTAAGATGCGACTTTGTGACTGTATTGTTGAGAACATGCCTTGGTGCCTGCTGGTCTGAAAACCAATCAGAAACATATGGGTGTAGATAAGTAGACCAGAAGACCAGATGGTGACTGACATAATGTAGTGGGAGAATGGGTTTAAAATGAAGGCACAAAAATGATGGTGAAAATAAAAATTGTATAAATTGCTCCATCTACCAGCTGTTAGTTGTAGCAGAATGTAAAGTGTTTTTATTCTTTATTCTTTATTAATTCATGGTATCAGGGTGTGAGCCCCAGAGACAAGTTCAAACGTGAAGAATGCCTATTGCAACTACAGTAGATATACGCGAGAATTTTCTCCACTTTGCATTTATTGTTTTATTACATCTACTGTTTCAGCCAAAATAAACCTCCCTGATTCTATTTATTTGATGACTGTGATTATGTAACTGTGTGATTTCCCCGAAGAATTGAAGTATGTACAAATACAGATTCCCTTCGACTCCCTCTGCTCTGTGTACTCAAAGAATTTCAGCTTCTGCAGACACCATACACTGTCACATGAAATGGGGAAGCCTGCAATTCTGCTGGTGAAAGAGCTTTATTACCCATTACTTGCATCTGTAGCTGTTCCTGGTGAGTGGATCCTGCTTTTTTAAAAACAAATTTTCCTAATCAACTTCTTTCATGACACCGTTTCTTAATACCTAACTTGTGGAACAGGTTTGTCTACCTTGCGTTATATTCACTGTTTTTGCTTCATCTCTCTCTTGCGATAATAATGCTCCTTAATGATTCCGTGTATATTTGGATTGCCTTGTCATCCCTTTCAAGCTAATCTCAGCGATAGATGACAAAATATATACTGGATGTTGTTAAGCACATGAAATTGACTGACATTGTAATATTTCATTTCAAACAGGCACTGACATATTATTCACTGCTTTTCTTTCTGTCTCATAGCGAACTTGGCCACAATTTGGATTCTTTCACAAAGGAAATGTGGTCTTTCCAAATGTATCACTGTTTACATGGTGGCCATGGCAACAACGGATCTACTGGTCCTGGTCAACAATGTAATATTCTATCACATCTGCAGTTACTACTTCCCTTTTTCATTTCTGTCCCGTACTCCTGTTTGCAGAGTCATTATATACATGACCGCTGTCACTCCCGATTTATCTGTTTGGTGCCTTGTTTTTTTCACACTTGATCGATTTGTCGTGATTTGTTGCCAAAAATTTCAAACAAAATATTGCACCGAAAGAACTGCAATCATTCTGGTAATTACGAAAACGATTGTGATCGTAATGAAAGAACTTCCCGTTTTGTTTGCTTATGAACCTGAGAAAATTATTAACAACGTGCAGTGGGGCTGCCGGTCAAGTGCAGCTTTTTTTTCATCTTCTGCAGGTGCAGGTTATGTCTGGTTTTACAGCGCCTGCGTCATTTGGATTCCCTTCACTTTGATTGCCTTATGCAACACATTAACTGTCCAACGCATTGTACTGGCGAATAGAACCCGCACTGAACTCCGCAGCTCCAAGAGTGGAAATCCGTGTGACTCAGAAATGGAGAACCGCAGAAAATCCATCATTTTATTACTCTCAGTATCAGTAAGTTTTCTCTTGCTCTGGTTGACAAATGCCGTGAGTTTAGGTGTTACAAAAATAACAAATACGGTTTATTACAAAGGCAAGTTCACAAATCCTGAATTTATCGCCATTGAAGTGGGAGACATCTTGAAGTTTTTTACTTGCTTACTGAACCCTTGTATTTATGCAGCGACCCAGAACAAATTCAGAGCAGAGCTTAAAAACATGGTAAAATCTCCGTGGGTATTAATCCAAATAAATTTCGACAGAAGTCGAGAAAATAAATTTCGTCGAGAAATGGTTCTGCCCTCACTGTTTTAGTTTCAGGTCTTTCTCCATCATAAATTTGCGTTCTTTCTTACAAAATGTAACAAAATTCATTCCTACATTCACATATCTTGAACATTCCAGAGCACATTCGCTTTGTATGTTGTTTTATTTTTACTTCATAATTTGTTGAGTGAACACAACCTATTCCAATCGGTACAGCACATCCTGCAGTCAAAAAAATAAGTTATTATGTTTAAGAATTTAAGCATCCATATGAAAAACAGATGGTTCCATTTCAGCCACTGAATTCGAAGAAGTCTATTTGAAAACATCAATCAAATTAATTTAATCTGAAACGCATTACGGCATGATCACATGTTTTGACAATTCTCGCGGACACTGTATCAGAATATGCTATTGCATGGACACATTATGGGAGAGATGCCGTCAATGAGAAATTAGACAGGACTCTTCAGACAACGGATGACATGTGGAGGAAACTGGACACTCTCACCAATTCTAATTTGTACAACAGTATATTTTGTTGCATTATCAATTTAGAATTAATGGAGAAAATCAACACGTCTGGCAAAATTCCGAAGAGAGGCATCGGCGTCAAGAGGCCTATCTGGATAGCGGGGGTGGGAGTTGCTGAGAGCAGTGGAGTGAGGAATGCAGTCAATGCAATGAGGGCTATCCGTATGATGGAATGCAGAGGGTGAATGAAAATAACAGGAGGACTTCTGGGATTATGGAAACGTTCTATTGTTCTCAAACACTCTCCTCCAACTCCTCAAAAGGTCCCAAACAACCCAAAATATCATGCCGTCACCACGCATCTCTGCCTTCCACAAGGTCCATTTTCTTTGCAAATCCTTGGTACGTGTCACACTCCTTCCATCTCTCCTCCACCTGCACTTTTCACTGTCTCTGCAAAAGATGCAACAGCTGTCATTAAAGCATTTCCCTCAACTCCATCCAAAGTGCGAGGCAGGTGAGACACATGTTCACCTATACTACCTCCAACCTTGTCGACTGAATCTGATCGTTCCTGCTTTTATTTTCAACATTCAGTCTGTTTGACACCGATAATCAGGTTTTATCTGGAGACCCAAGGAAGCAGCTCCATGTTGATCATCTTGTTCCCTGCCATTTCTCTTGTAAAGACCTGTGTTTGATTTTGCCCTTTATTGCCAATGGATTGTTTACTGGGATTATGCACGTTTTCATTTCGGACACCATCATTAATTTGCGATATGGTTAAACGGTTTGTCAGATAGTTTATGTTATTCCATATCGTGTTCACTTTTGTTCATGTTTTTTCCTGTAGTCAGTGATTAAATTCTGTTTCGTTTAAAACTGCTCCAATATAGAAACATTCTGTGAACAGATCACTTGGCAAATAAAGGAAAATTAAAGCACAGATTGTGACATGCAATACTCCAGTCCAGAATGGGAAGAAAAATCTGATCAAAATGTAGTCAAAAAGCTGATAAGAGATGTTCACTGAGAGGTTTCAAATGTTTGAAACTCCAACAGTGTCCGAATAAATCTAGACTGGAAAAGCAGGAAGAAACTAGAACGTTTCCTCTGTGACACAACTCAGGTTGTTCTATTTTTGCCAAAATTAAAAAATAAGGTCAAAGCTTCGGAAGCTGAGTGCTCGAGTGGTCTTCAGTAGCAAGGTCTGAAAATCTCATTCAACCCCTCTTTCAAAAGACATCAGGACAAAGGGAATTCTTATAGCGACAAGTGGCTGACGATGGCTATTTTGTGGGATCCGGACATGAGATGATGATGATGCCTGGTGTGTGGGGTTGGCGAAAATCATAGAGGAAGGTGCTCGATCTCAATGATTGTTGAGCTCGATATCAAGCGTCAGTATTCCCATTCGGGAAAAGATGTACTGATTTTCCATATTGCACTGATTTTCACTGCAACAAGCCTGAGACAGGAACGATCGCCCGAAAATTCGATGGTATGTTGAAATAAAGGGCAGAATGGTCATGTCTGTAGGCAGAAGCTAGTTGTACATAACACAGTAACATGGTCTGCGTTTCAATTCCCCAGTGTGCAGTGCAGGACATTGCAATCAGTGAAGACAGAAGACTCGATTGCCTGAAGGCAAGATACAACCTAGTCTGGAACAAGGGAAAGTCAGGAGTGACAGAGCAAACAGACTGGAGTTAAACATTCTACAATTGCACAGATATGTGCAATGAGACTGCAGAGTCGACTTGGGAGAGAAACTGAGTTGTTATGGGCAAGGCCAGACCACCTCAAAAATATGTTAAGTCGGTAGCCTCGACCCAAATTTTTCATATTTTATAGGCAGATGCGAAGTGGATATTCCAGGTGTGGTGTAGCTGGTCAAACCACTCGGCTTTAAGCAAAACAGAATCTATGTAAACACAACTGTAGAAACACATCCAAAAGAACAAGGAATTTAGATAAACTTAGGTATTGGAAATCTTAACTGGCCCGGTACAGCAACTGAGCCAAGGAACTTTTCCAATTCAAGAATTATCCCAGAGACAGAACTATTAGCAAAAATGTAAATTTGAAAACAAATTCTCATTGGCAGGAAGGAACAACGTTCAAAAATATTTCAGAGAAAACATCAGTCAGGAAAAATTTTCTGGAGACGGCAACCCATCCTGGAACCCAGCATTTTGTGACCTATCCAGCTAAACCATACTAGAAACAACCTGTACTGAGAAAATCAGCTACTCCTTTGGCATTTCAAAGCTGGGCTCTTCTTGGACCCGTCGATACCTCTGTATATACGACCTCTCATTAACAAAAATAGGACAACATTATCTTGTTAAAATGACAGTATCGTCACAGATTACACCAGGGAACCTGAGCTTGAATGCTCCTTAAGGAAGTCTGACACGGGACCAGAGGGGAACATATAACTAGTTGTGGCAAACTGATCGAGTGATACAAACGGCGGACAATGGTCCTTTGAATGCTGATGCTGGTGGTAGCGGATAAGGTGACCACTATTGGAGTTGTAAGGGGGCAAGAGAATGGCTGGGACAGAAGGGTGGGAGACGGCTCAAGGCCCTGGCAGCTACTTTTATAGCTATAAGCAGGAAATTAAAGTCTACTAATCTGTTGCATGGAACAATTCTGCCAACACATTGCGACGAATTATTCAAAAGAAAGTATTTATTCGATATAGGTGTCACTGCTTGCACTAGCATTTGTTGGTAAAATTGACAGAGAGCGGTAAAGTGTTAAACACAGTGCCGTGGGTCTGCATCACATGTAAAACAGACAAAGTAAGGAAGTCTGTTTCTCCAAAGGTCATTAGAGAACTCAGAGCTTTTTTTAACAATGATACTTAATTAAAGATTCGAACCTCATTCCCGATCCTGCCCCTGCCTTTCCCTCATTCAGTTCAAATTCCCTAATCAGAATTGTGCTGAAGAAGGGTCACTGCATTTAAAACGTTAATATATCTCCACACATGTTTTCAAGTCTGTTGAATTTCTGTAGCAATTTCTATTTTGCTGTGTTACAGTGAAATCATTCATCTTTGTGCTAGCCTCACACTCGTGCAAATTGAGCTCCAAGTCTTTTTTTCAGTCATACTGTTCAGAAATATGTCAATTGCATTGACAAAATTAGTGGGGATACAGTAAGTGAAGTAACCTCCCACGGGCAGAAATATTCCAAGGAATGTCATGTTGTTCAGGTTGTTACTGTTTTCATATATTCTAAGTTAACTTCATTTACATTGAGATCATTTACGGAAATGATTTGGAAGGACACCAAGAATATTCTGAGAATTGCAAACAGATGTTAACTGCGATAATAGTCCATTTTCACAATGTGTCGGGAGAGAAACCGCCCGTGTTTGATCTGTCTAGTTTCAATTTTCATTCTCCCTTGTCAGCACCCTCCTGGCTCACATAGTAACGTAGAAGTTCTTTCCTTTGAGGTTCTGTTTTGTAATTGGCCGCGTTTATTGACATTGAGGTCCATGTGCAGTATGCTAAACTGAGAAGCTGGCTCACAAAAAAGTCAGTTGGATTTGCTTAAAAATACTTAACTCGTGACTGGGTAAATGACTGCAAAGACTGAAAGAATGGCATATGGGAGAGTGTTAGATATCCAAGACCCGGATTTTGAAATCAGTTCATTAAATTTCACAACCCCTCTGGTTTCGTGATGTAACACAATTTCTCTCAGGTTTGGGTCAAAATTATGATTCTCCGCGCATTCGAACGCCAACGCTGCATTTTTCATGATTACGCTTCGCATTAAAATAAAACACATCAGACACATTTTAATGAGCAGCAACTCCTTCAGGAGCCTCCGGGATCTCCGCAAGGGGGAGAGTTAGAGAGAAACTGAAATGTAATTCCAAGAAAGAAAACATCACCATAACCTTTCTGTTTCTGATCTCTTCCACGATTAACCTGTCATTGTCAATATTATTTATGATACTGGATGCATATTTTGGGTTGTCAGTCAATGCATCTAATTTACATTGTGCAGGATTTGCGCTTCATGCTGCAGATTCTCAGATGCTGAACCGAAACTGCAATGTATGCTATGATTCAATGTGCGTTCAGACAGCAGCTGAAGATGGTACTAAAATATCCCTTAATATATCATTCAATCAGAAGTCACTGCCTACTCAATAAATCCAGAATTTTACAATATCAAATCAAGTTTGCAGCAATGAAACAGCCCGCCGCTCTGGTCAAATTCTATGCGTAGTTCCAGTTTGTCCTATCTTCTCACAAGGGTTATGGGGCACGTTTCAACGTCGCTGTCAACTTTGGGCGAGCAGTTCACTTCCCCTGTCAACTACTTCAACTTGTGAGTTAAAAGGGTGTTCATTTAAAATTGCCAAGCGGTAGAGCTAACTTGCGGTTTTGCATTTTCGTTTAAGGGGCTGAGCGAATTAAAGACAGACTCAGATCCAATGCGTAGTCCTCAGGGAAGGTGAGGCGATCGGGAATGAGTTCAAGAGTTGGGGTCAAATAACCCTGTTCTAAATTGCACTTCTGAAGTTACGACTCACTCTGCGTCTTGCCCTCCCACTCATTGCTCCAACCACGCTTAAAAATTCTCTGTTTCCCAAACTCTGTCACCTCCTCCTGCAAAGTCCTCCCGTTTGCTCACTGTCTTCCATTCTTACTTCCCCCTCCTTCCTGCTTCTCACTCTCTGCCTCTTGAATATCTCATTACACGGAGTTCTTCTGAGCTAAATATTTCTTTACTACCCCCATATCTTTCCTCGAGCCATTTGTCGCTCTTCGACCTTTTCCTCCCTCTTTCTCCATAGTTGTTCTCTCACTCTGTCTCCCTCTATCTTTCCACCGCTCTCTTTCCCTTTCTCTCCTCCTCTTTTGCACTTCTGTCTGTCTCGCCATTATTACGAATGAACAAAGAAGAGCACAGCACAGGAACAGGCCTTTCGGCCATTCAATCATGAGCCGCCACATTTTGTCCTTCCATTTTAAAGCTGTGTTCACTTACAGGACCCATACCACTCAATTCCCTTCCGACTCATGTATTCGTCCATTGATGCCTGAATACAACCATTGTGTCTGCTTCAACTATCTCCTCTAAGTGTACTTCGAGGGACTCACTAACACGAGTTTCAAAAACTTTATTCGCACATCTCACTTAAACTTCACCACCACCCACCCACATACCTTGAACTCATGGCCCCCTCCACCCATAGATAAAGCTTCATAAGTTGCATATCCATCCCATTCACAATCCTATAACTTCTCACAGATCGCTCATCAAACTCCAGCATTCTCGTGAAAATCGTCCAGAACTTCATCAATCTGAGTATCGTCTGCAAACTTATTAACTAGACCAGCCACGTTTTCCTCTGAATGATTAATGCATATCACAAATAGCAGAGATCCCAGCATTGATTCCTGTATAACACAGCGAGAGACAATCCTCCATTCTGAGAAGCGTCCATTAACCCTTATCATCTGCCTCATATGACTTAGCCAGATCTGTATCCATCTTGCCAGATCTCCCCTAACACTTTGTAAATTTATCTTTTATACCAGCCTGCCATGGAGAAATTGTCGAATGCTTTAATAAATTCCATGTGGATAACATCAATCACTTTGCCCTCATCAATCATCTTCATTCCCCCGGCAAAAAAACCTCGATCAAGTTACTGAGGAAGGACCACGCCTGCAATAAACCATGCTATTTATGGCTAATAAGACCTTTTATTGGAAAGGTGCATAGATCTTGTTCCTGGGAATCTTTTGCAATAATTTCCCGACCACTGATGCGACACGCACAGGTCTGCAATTTCCAGGATTATCCCAGTGATCCTTCTTAAATAATGGGACAACATTGGCTATTTTACAGTCCTCTGGGACCTCGTCTTCGGCCAAAGTGGATACAAAGATGTCTATCAATACTCCAGCAATTTGTTATTTTGCCTCCCAAAATATTCTTGAAAAGATTCCATCAAGAGCGGGGGATTAATCTATCCATAACATTTTTGAAGAAGCTCAAAATCTTTTCCTTTTTATAGCAACTTTGCTAAGAAATTTGTCACTCTGTTACCCGAGATCATTCTCTACCAGTTTCTTCTTTTTAGTGAATACTGACACAAGATATACATTTCGGGGATCACTTACCTTTTAGAATCATATAATCTCTACATCACGGAAAAAGGTCCTTCAGCCCATCAGGACTACATCGACACGCCAGAGTACATCGCACACAACGCATTCTTCCTATACATCCCTGAACACTGTGGGCAAATTAGTATGCCCAATTCACCTAAAATACACATCTTCAGATTGTGGGACGAACCTGGAGCAGACCCGTGGAAAATTGATAAGGTTGGTAAGAAGACCTGTATTGTGTTGACAGAATATTGACACATCTTGACCAATCTCAGAATTCACCTCTCCCGACTTTCAAACATGGTATTGGAAACAGTGTTGCATTTGAAAGCAGTAGATCGCAAATGGGATGCGGACGAATGTGCATGTTAAGTAGCGGAAATCTCGCACGGAATGAAAACAGAACACAGAGAAAATGAGATGCTGGAGATCAGACTCGAGAGTTTGGTGTTGGAAAAGCAGAGCAGATCTGGCAGCAATGGAGGAGAATGATAATCGACGTTTCGGGCATGAGAACTTCATCAGGAATGAGACGTGTGGGTGTGGTCTGAGAGATAAATAGGACGAAGTTGGGTTGCTGGGAGGTAGCCGGTAATGCAGTGGGTGGATGAAGGTCAGTGAGAGGATGGTAGATCAGAGG
Source organism: Chiloscyllium plagiosum (assembly GCF_037043375.1). Classification (NCBI taxonomy): domain Eukaryota; kingdom Metazoa; phylum Chordata; class Chondrichthyes; order Orectolobiformes; family Hemiscylliidae; genus Chiloscyllium; species Chiloscyllium plagiosum. The sequence continues at coordinate 4,959,689 of NW_028270179.1, read as the reverse complement.
GGGAAGAGATGGACGGGTTCGCAGTGTTGTGCTGCGTTGGAGGCCTGGGACTGGAATAAGGTGGGGGGAGGTGAGATGAGGAAGCTGTTGAAATTAACATTTATCTCATATGGTTGCAGGGTCCCGAGGCAGAATACCTCCTCCAAGCGTCAGGTGGTAAAGGTTTGGAGGGGAGGAGGCCCAGGATCTGCATGTCCTTGATGGAGCGGGAGTGGGAAATGAAGTGTTCAGCTACAGAGCGGTGAGGTTGGTGGGTGCGGGTATGTCAAAGAAGTTCTCTGAAATTATCCACAAGAAGGCCTCCTGTGACTCCAATGTACAGGAGACCACACCAGGTTCAAGGGATGCTAGATGACAATGCTAGGTTTACAGGTGCTTTTCTGAAGGATGTGGAAGTATTTCTTCGGGCCTTGGACGGATGTGAGGAGAGTGGTGTGGGCGCAGATTTTGCTCTTCCTCTGGTGTCAGGGCAAGTTGTCAACGTGTGTGCTGGTGGGTTGTGTGGACCTGACGAGGATTCGCAGAGGGAATTGTCATTTGTTCTAATGGTACTATTACAACATTTAAGAGGCATTTGGATGGGTATATGAATATGAAGGGGTTGGAGAGGTATTGCCGGGTGCTGGCAGGTGAAACTAAATGGGGTTGGGATATCTGGTCGGCATGGACGGGTTGGACCGAAGGGTCTGCTTCCATGCTGTACATCTGTATGACTTTATGATGATCCAGGTCGGCGTGGAGGGTGTTGGTAAAGTTGATGAACTGTTCAACCTTCTCGGGGGAACACGAGGCGCTGCCGATACAGTCATTGCTATAGCGGAATCACAGGTGTGGATTGATGCCGGTATAACTGTGGAAGATGGACGTTTCCACGTATCCGACAAACAGACAAGCATAGCTTGGTCCCATGCGGTTGCCCATGCCTACCACTTTTGTTTGGATGAAGTGGGAGGATTGGAAGGAAAATTTGTTGAGGGTAAGGGCCAGTTCAGCCAGGCAGATGAGGGTGTCAATGGAAGTGTACCAGCTGGGATGGCGTGAGGAGAAGAACCGGAGGGCACGGAGAAATTCATTGTGGTGGATCGACCTGTACAGGGACTCGAAGTACATGGTGATGATGAGGCGTTAGGGGCCAGCGAAGCGAGATTCTTCGAGGGGGTGATAGTCATGGCGTTGTCACAAAAGTAGATGGGGAGTTGCTGCACTAAGGGGGGCAGGATGGTGGTGAGCGAGTTAGAGATGAGTTCAATAGTACAGGCGTAGGCTGAGACAACAGGTCGACCGGGGCAGTCATTATGTGAATCTTAGGAAGGAGGAAGAAAATGGGGAAGAACCCGAGAGAGAGAGAAAGAGAGATAGAGTTGAGATGGTCACCTTCTCCAGGACTTTTACACAGGAGGTACTGTCAGAAGGAGGCAATGTCCCCGTGATACTGACCCCACACATTTCATTCAGAATTTCTCCCATGTTTTGAGGTTTAAACGTCGCCATGGCAGATGGTGCAATTTGAATTTAATAAATAAACCACAGTTAAATAAATGAAGAGGGAGCTGTCTATTCCCATGTTTAGGGGAATGTCATGACTAGTGGTGCACGTTTTTAAGGGGAGAACAGAGAGATTCAAAATAAAAACACGCGAGGGATTTTTTTTCACAGAGAATGATTCATGATGTGGAATAAACTACCTCTTGTAGTGGCGGGTGCAGGTAGAATTACACACTGCAAAAAGCATTTGGTTGGATGCAGGAATAGGAAATGTTTGGAGGAATGTGGGCCCGGAGAGTACAGGTGGGACTAGTTTAGTTTGTAATCATGTTCGTCATGGATTGGTTGAACCAAAGTGTCTGTTTTGTGCTGTGTGACTCTGTGACCAATGCGTACAATCATGACCATGGCACTCATGGTCATTGTTTGAAAAATTCATCTGGTTCACTGATGACATTTCGGGAAGGAAATCTAACCTGGCCTGGACTGCGTGTGACTCCAGGTCCACATCAATCTGTTTGATTCTTAACTCTCCTCTGTCTAATTCTGAATAGCCAATGAATGATGGTCTAGCAGGCAATGCCAATTATTCACTTGGTGTGAATGATTTTTAAAAAAGTGGGAAGGTTGAAAATGCAATCTCGCCTGATGTTTTGTGACGAGTGCTGACGAAAGAGTAGCGCTTTGAAATGTGGAATTTCTCACTAACAAAGCTGATGGTTCACACAAGGGAGAAGATCTAACAACTTCAACAAGAATGCACATGGATACGGGTAGGTATACAGATACAGAAAGATAATATTTTGGTCATGTGAATGGTCCAAATAATGACCGATACATGCTGCTCATACAGAAAGAGAAACGAGGATAGTTTGGGGTGGGAGAGGGCAGCAAGTGCTTATCTCTAGGGCCATTATACCCGCCACTGAGAACTGGAATTGCCCAATAGATAACTAGAATTGGAGGTTTAAAGTTAAGCAGTAGCAGAGGCTCAGAGGAGGTTATTCCTGAAGATCAGCGTTTCCACTGCGCAGATGGCCACCCAGGAAAATGCACAAGGGAGAATCACTTGGAAAACCAATCTTCAAGAGTGTCTGAGAGCGATGCAGCAAGGAAACAAGGTATTCATTCAAAATTGTCCATGCCCACTATGTTTGGCAAACAATATTAGTCCCACTCACCTGCACTTAGCCCATATCCTTCTCAACGTTTCCTGTTAATGGATTTGTGCTTTTAAATAGAAATCTACCTGCATCTACCATTTCCTCGGCCGAACATTCAGCATCGGAGCTACCATCTTTTGGAAAAAATTGCCTCTCAGGTCCCTTTTGAATCTTTCTCCCCTCGCCTTAAACATATGTCTCTTTATTTTTAACTCCCTCAACTTAGGGAAAAGCCATTTGCTGTTGTACCTGTCTTTGTCCCATATGATTTGTTAGGCGTCTACAATGCCTCATCGTCCTATCCTGCACTGAAAATGTCCCAGTCTGTTTTATAAGTCAAAACTTCCAGTCCTGGCATTAACCTTGTAAATGTTTTCTGAACCTCGTCCAATTTAATAATGTCCTTCTTGTAACAGGGTGATTAGAAATTGACATAGTACTCCAGAAGAGTTCTGAATATTAAAGATAATTTTGGAACTCCGATACTCAGTGGTCTGATCAATGATGGCAACCGTGCTAAACACCCTCCTAAATATGCCGTCTACCTGTCAAACAAAGAACGATGGACTGGAAATTCTGGGTCTCTCTATACAACAACACGACCCAGAGCCCCATGTGGAAGTCCTGCCCTTGTTTGCTTTACCAAAATAGAATTTCTTGCGCTAATCCTAATTAAACAGCATCTGTCTCTTTTAAGCCCTTTGGCCCAATTGATCAAAATCCCTTTGTAATATTAGCTAGGTTTCTTCACTGTTGACTGTCGTTGCATTTTTGGTGTCACCCGCACTTACAAAACACACCTACTCAATTCTTATCCAAACCGTTGAAATAAATGACAAACTGCCGCGGACCCACCTCCGATTGTTGCAGAAAACTACGATTCACAGGCCACCACGGATTGTGCTGTGAAACTCTATCGTCAGGGGAGTTGACAGACTCTGCATGTCTCTGATGAGTTCACAAATTATAATCTTCTCCCCCGGGCCAGAAGACACTCCATCAGAAAATATAAGCCATTTTTCTCATGAGACGGAGGCAGGTTAGGAAGGAATACGAGTGTGAAGAAACTTTAGGTGTGAAGAGATGTGGAAGAAGGAAGCTGACATAAGTTTGAGGAAGCATGGATAAACAGGGCTCTGCAAGATTGCTAAGGAAGGAGTTGAGGAATGGATTTAGGACAACGTGAAGGGGGCATAAAAAAGCCTTAACAGGAAAGATTAAGTAAAAACCCGAAGCGTTCTGCATTTATGCGAGTAACAAGACGGTGGTGAAGGCACGGCCAATCACAGGTTACATTAGATTTCCTCCAGTGTCGAAAGAGACCCTTCAGCCCAACAAGTCCACACCGACGAACTAAACAGCAACCCAATCAGACCCATTCTCCTTACATTAACCTCGGCTACTGCATCCAACACTACGTGCAATGTCGCACAGCCAAGTTACTTAACCTGCACATCTTTGGACAGTGGGAGAAAACCGGATCACCCGGCGGCAACCCACGCAGACGCGGGGAGAATGTATCAAATCTTCGCAGACAGTTGCTTGAGGGGGGAATTGAATCCGGGCGCTTATCACTATGAAGCAGCAGTGCTCACCACTGAGCCACGGTGACAACACAGGAGAGTCGATGTGGAGGTGGAGAAGGTAGTAGAAGTCTTCTTTGAATATTTTGCTTCATGACTAACTGAGAGAGGGACCTTGTCGTTGTGAGGATAGCGCGAAACAGGCAGGTGTGCTCAACAGTTGAATGTTTAGAAGGAGGATGTGCTGAAATTTCGGGGAAAACATGAGAATAAAGAAGTAGCCTGGGATGGGATATATGGAGGGATATTTGGATAGAGATGGAATACACCCACCGTTACTACAGAAAGAGAGGGAAGAGGATGCTGCAACTTTGACAATGATCTTTACATCCTCATTGTCCATTTGATTAGTACCAGACATTTTGTGGGTAGGAAATGTCATTACCTTGTTCAAGAAAGGGAATAGGGATTATCCTGTAAATTACAGACAAGTCAGTCTTACATCAGTAGTGGGCAAAGTATTTCAGAGGACTGTGAGTGAGAGGATTTATCATTCCTTGGAAATCCATAGTTTGATTCGACATAGTCAGCATGGTTTTGTCAGAGGCAGGTCATGCCTCACAAACCTTCTTGAATCATTTGCGCATGTCACGAAACATATTAATGAAGGTACAGCGGTGGATGTGGTGTACATAGAATTCGGAAAGTTTTAATATAGAGTTGCCCATGGGCTTATTCAGAATTTATTGAGGCATGGGATACAATGGAATTATGCTGCCTGGGTACAGAATTGGCTGACTCATCAAAGACAGAATATAGTGGTTGATGAAAAATATTCAGTCTGAAACATGGTGAGCAGTGATGTTCCACATGGATGGGTTCTGGGACCGTTGTGATTTTTAAAAATGACTTGGATGAGTTAGTAATTGTTCCAATGACACAAAGTATTGTGTAGTTGTAGATAGTGTAGAAGGCTGTGTGCAGAACTTTCTTAGTGCTGGCCTTCGACCAGTGCCCACTCCCTCAGCACTGACCCACTGAGAGTGCCCACCTTGTCAACACTGACCCACCAACAGTGCCAACCCCTCAGCCCTGACATGCTGACAGTGCCCACTCGCCAGACCTGACCTCCAGACAGAACCCACTTCTTCAGAACTGACACTATGACGTGCACACACCCTCAGCACTGATCCTCCAACATTTTCCACTCCCTCAGCGCTACCCATGCACAGTGTCCACTCTCTCAGCACTGACGCTCCGACAGTGTCCGCTCCCAAAGCACTGACCATATGACAGTGTCAGCATACGTTCAGTCCGGTCGCAATGCCCCACCCAATGTCCTGCTGTGCGTCAAGAAGAGACAGACCTCAAGTGAGTGCCAATATAATGATTTTATTTCTGAAAACTCTCCATTATTTGACTCGCTGAAGTTACAGTATTCGATGAGTCTGGCGAATGTACACTCTCACACGGCTAATTCTGAGGTCGGGTCTACTACTTTGGTGTCCTTCCCACCATCTCAACCATTGCGCAGGCAGATGCAGCAGCCATAAATCAGAGACAGAGACTGCTTCTCCGGATCTCTCCCGGATCACAGCCAAACAAACAATACAACCCTCTGGCCCTGTGGCATCCAATTGCCGACGCTGAAATGCAGTGTGATAGGGCATTAGTTTGTGGTACTCAGCGGCGGTGCATGAGACTAATGGCCATCTATCCATTTCCACTTCGTGTTTTTTCTTAAATTCAGCATCCCCATTTACTCATCTGCATTATGCATTTCATCATTCCCATATCTTATGGGTCATATACACTTAGATGTGCAGTCCTATGATCTAACTGCTTCAAGTGGAATACACTAGGAATATGGTGCACAGTTCCCCTCCTACTATTCTTCGGTTAGTCCCATGTTGGGAGCCCTGTCACGGTCCCTATCTACCTATCACTCAGACCACGCTGGGAGCAACGTACATCATTCCCAGGTCCGTATCTCTCAGACCACACTGAGAGCCCCGTGCACTGACCCGATCTTCCTATCATTTAGTTATACCCCATACTGGGAACGCAGTGCACAGTCTCCAGCTCTCTATTCTTCAGACCACATTAACTCTACCACCGGTTCGACGACACTGGTTGCACTGTATACAGTTCCAATCTCCATACCGTGGAATCAGTGAGAACTTCAGCTGCTGGACGTTAGAGCCAGGAACATTTGGATCTGGAAAAGAACAAGTCAGACAGAATCTGAGAAGCAGGAACATCGACGTTCATTAGGAAACGCTTTCGACCTGAAGCGTTGACTTTCCAAATCATGTGATGCTGTCTGACCTTTTGTCCTTTTCAGGCTTCGCATTTTACCGAATCCCACCTCCTAATGCTTCAGTTGCATACACACCAGAGCACTGTGCACAGTTCTGTTATCCATTTCCTGAGGAAAATCAATTAATCACTTCCTTAGAGCGAGCCTCCGATTTAAATGGAGATTTGCAAGGGTCCGAAAGAAGCATTCAAGTTCTTGGATGATCCCTTCACTCGGATGATACTCCAACTGGGGATTCATGAGCATGCCCACGGTTAGCACATATCTCGGCTGGTACCATGACTGTCAGGCTATTGGAAATCCCTAGGTTATTCGCCTGAAGGGAGAGCTTGGACGGCATGGAGGCATGACAGTCAGTCTCCACAGAGACTACTTATTTTATACACTGGTGTTACCGGAGAATCAGTACGTGGGTAAGTGGTGTGTGTGAATGTGTCCATGTAGTTATGAAGATATATTTGTGAATATGTGTGTGTGTGTGTGTGTGTGTGTGTGTGTGTGTGTGGGTGTCTGTCTATCTGTCTGTCTGTGTTCATGTATGATTGTGTGTATGTGTTTGTATATGTCTGCATCACAATGCATGTGTGCATTTGTGTCTGGGGGTGCGTTTGTAAATCAGCACGTATGCGTGTGTGCATCAATATGTATTTGTGTCTGTATAAGTGTGTGTGTGAATGACAGTGAGTGAATGTGTGTGTGAGAGTCACTGTCTGTGTGTGTAGCGCATGTGTGCATTTGTTTGTATAACGTGATTGTGTGTGAAAATTATTCCTTCGTTTTTGACATTATTACTAAATGGACACACTCTGATATCGGATGCATTCAATTCGTGCTCCAGTCACCACAGTGAGGAGCTTGGCAAAAACTATGGAAAACACATTCAATTTTGGGTTTATGCTGCAGGGTCGGCTGTTCAGTGCATATCAGGCATTTTGTGCCTTGTGGCTTGTTTTATCATTAAATAATCCATGACAGCTTCTGAGCATGAGCAGAAAGGGATTGTGCACTATGAATCCATCCTGCACCTTTATCAGATCATTGGCGAATTCGAATATCAGCAAGATCAGTGTATTCTGGTGCTGTCGCTTTCAGTCACTTTGCAAATTGTGACATATCAATCTCAGTTTTGGAACTTTTACAATCATTGTGCATCTATTTTTTCATTAGATATCCTCATCTGATGTCCTCAAAAAAAAAACTGCCAGCCGTTCCACACACATACCACCTCTCAGTAATATCCTGTGATAAATGTCTTCCAGGTTTGCAAATCCTCCCCAAATTCCACATCTGTAATCTCATCTAGCATTAAGATTCCACATGGCCGGGTGCTCTTGAAGGTGAGATTGCAAGGAATCCAGAAGGATCTGGCAAATTCGATACACAATTGGTTTGATTGTACGAAGGAAAGGTAATAGTGGAATGATGCTTGTCGGACTGGAGTCCTTTGACTAATGGAGTGCCCCACGGGATAATGTTTGGCCCAATGGCGTTTACTATCGATACCAATAATATGAATGAGAATGTACAAGCTATGCTTACTAGGTTTGAAGAAGACTCAAAATTGTGTGATATCGTGGACAGCAAGGAAGATTATCAGAAATTGCAGTCGACCTTTGACCAGCGAAGGAAATGGGCTAATAAACAGCAAATAAAGTTTAATACACATATGTGTGAGGTCTTGCATTTTGGAAAGTCAAGGCCAGGAATAGTTTTCCGGTGAGTGGTATGGCCTCACGGAATACAATGGAACAGAAGGGCTTTGGAGTTCATGTGCATTGTTCTGTGAAATTGGAATCAGATATACACACAGCAGTGAAGACGGCTTTTGGCATGCTGGCCTTCAGGCAGTCAGTGATTGGAGAATAAAAGTTAGGAAGTTATATTGCAGATTTTCAGGCAGTTGGTGAGACTGCACATGGAGTATTATGTTCAGCTCTGATTACCTTGCTGTAGAAGGTATGTTTTTGAATAGGATTTAGACAGGCGAGGACATTTTTTTAGAGTGTAGGACACGAAGATGGGTTCTCATCGAAGTGTATAAGAGAATAAGAGGCGTACATAGTCTGAATACACTCTATTTTCCGAGGGTTGGAGAATCAAGGTAAAAGATACCATCAGTTTACGTTTCGACTGGAAAGAATAAAAGGGGACCTGAGGAGTAACTTTTTTACGCAAATGTTGGGACGCATGTGGAATAAGATGTCTATGTACGTGGTTGGGCCGGTTGCATTAACGGCATTTAAAAGGAATTTGGGCATATGCATGAATATAAAATGTTTGGAAGGATATGAGCCAAGTGCACGGAAAAGGGTTCAGCATGGATAGACGTTTTGGTTGGCATGGACCAGTCTGAGGCAACAGGCCTGTCTCTGTGCTGTGGGTGTCTATGCTTCAATGACTGCATTTAAACGATTTTTTTTTATTCTAGCTGCTTTCTTCATATTTTCAGCTCTTGTTCGGTATGTGAGTGTAACCACAGAGATGACGGGTTAATCTTAGAATGAGAGATCGAGAAGTTATAGCGTCAGCGAATCATAGAGATATAGATCACGGAAACTGAACCTTCAGTCCTAATCGGCCATTCCAACCAGATATTCTGAATTAATCTTTTCCTATTTACCAGCACTTTGCTCATATTCAGCTAAACATCTCCTATTCATATACCCCTTCTGATGTATTTTAAATATTGCAGTTTACCAGCCTCCACCACTTACTTAGTTAGCTACATCCTGACACTCACCACTCCCTTCGCCAAAACGTTTCCCTTCGGTACCTTTTAAAGGTTCCCATATCACTCTTATCCTATACTCTCTCGTTCTGGAATTCCCCCCAAAACCAGGAACAATGACCCTGTCTATTTACTCAAGCCATGTCTCTCACAATTTTATAAACCAACGCTAATTCATAAATGACTGTCTGACGCTCCAGGGGATAAAGAACCTGTCCCAGCTTATTCAGTCTCTCCCTGAAGCTCAAGCCCGTGAAACCGGACAAGATAATCGTATATCTTATCTGAACCCTTTCAGGTTTCACAGCATCCTTCCTTCAGTGACCAGAATTGCACGAAATATTCCGAAAATAACCTAACCAATGTCGTGTGTAGCCGTGACATGAGCTCGCAAATCAATGTACTGCCCAATAGAGGCAAGCATACCAAACGCCTTCTTCACTTTATTTAGAATACTGTGATCAGTTCTGGTCACCTCATTCTCGGAGGGATGTATAAGCTTTAGAGATGGTGCAGATACGATATACCAGGATGTTTCCTGGAGTGGAAGGCATGTCTTCTGAGGAAAGTTTGAGGGAGTGAGAGTTTTTCTCATTGAACTGAAGAAGAATGAGTGGTCTCTTAATAAAGTTGGACTTGCTGATGAGAGGCATAGATAGAGTTGGTGCCATAGACATTTCGCAGTCCAGAAAAGCCTATCACGAGGGATAATAATTTTAAATTGATTATAGGAAGGTTTTAGGGGAGATGTCAGATGTAATTTCTTTACTCACAGAGTGGTGGGTGCGTGGGATGCATTGCCAGCAGTGATGCTACAGTCAGACACATTGTGGACACTAAAGCGACTTTTGGATAGGCACATGGATGACTGTAAAATTAAGAGTATGTAAGTTAGTTTTATCTGACAGCAGGATAAATGTTCGGCACAACGTCGACAGGTGAAGCACCTGCACTGCGTTGTATGGTTTTATGTGCTGTGTTCTACGAGTTATGCTCTATCCCCCCTATCAATGACCCACTTTCAAGGAACTATGTATCTTGCTCCCCAAGTACCTTGCTCTCTTTGTTCAAGAATGCTCCCAAGAACCTGACCCATTAACGGAACAAGTCCTGTCCTGATTTGCTTTTCCAAACATCGCCACTACTTCTATGTTCTGAACTGCGTTGATACTTGACCGAGCATTCCCCAAATGTTAATATTTCTTTCAAATAAATGTCCGAATGTCTGGATGCACGTAAACTTCTTTAAATAAGGATATTTGACTGGACTCAATTTCCCCAACAGCGGAAACCCAGCGTGGCGTGAAGAGACCTTTGCAATACCCCATAGGAAGGACACGTTTTTGATGGAGGGAGTACAACATTGTCTTACAAAAATAATAGCTGACCTTCAATGTTAAGTTAACATGATTAAACAAATTAAGCTTTTTGCCTCGAGACTTTAGAAGATCAGAGATCTGATGGAAAACTTTAAGCTATCAATGGGGCAGTGGTAGAATGGGGAGGGTTAAAGGTGGATTAATATTCATTTATCCTGCTGATTGGATATTTTCGAACTAGTGGACAGAGTGTCACTGTTTGGGTCAGAGTGCTCAGGAGAGATGTTAAAAAGAGTGTCGACACACAAACGATCATGGAAGTTTGAAACGGTCTTCCAGAAGTCACAGTGAATTATGCATCAGTTGTCTGATTTCTTTTCTTTATATGGTTGAATTTGCAAGTTCTCTGTTAATCATATTTTAACAGACTACGTGACGAAGTGAGCTTTTCTGGGTGTTTGGTTTAATTACAGAAGGGCTCACCACCGAGTCACAATATTATATTTAAAACTGAGATACATAGGTAGTTGAGCATTGAAGGGATCAAAGAAAGTGGGAGCATGGAGGTAGAAACTTATCAGCCCTGATTGATAGATGAAACAGACTCCATGGGGCAAATGACCTAATTTTTGCTCTGACATCTTATGGTCTTGTGGTCTACAGAAGAGTGAGGAAGTCCAAGGACATAAAAGTATGCCTATCGCCATGATATTGCATTTGCACAAGCGTGAGGACCTGAATGGTCTCTTCTCCTTCCCAGGATGTTCCTACCGAGAGTGTGCGGTATGATATATTTATGCCCAGCAAGATCAACCAAAGCCACAACTGCAGTACCGATCATCGGCTGCACCAGCATAGGGCCAGGCATCCATTGAGAAAATGCAGCACATTTTTCATTCATTCCTCTCCTTTTCCTTCAAACAGTGATCTGCCGGAGAACAGTTGTGAATTGTAAACGTGCTGAGCAAATAATAGTTGATAATGATCCCGGATACATTGCAGTTGGCCCCACGTTGGAACTGTTAAAGGGACAGTTCTCTCACCAAGAGCAGCAGCAACTTGGAGCAGGTACAAAATCTGAACTTCCAGTCTGTTCTTTAATAATCGCAATTTCGTCGCTGATGTGTACAACATACAAAGCTTATGTTATATTAACGTTGATAATTGTATTCAAGTTGTGCTCATTTCATTAAGACCAAATGTAACTTGAATGAACGATTAAGCCTTTATGTCAATCAGTAATTTCTCAGGGATTCCCGTTCGCTGGTTGTTTTCAATGTAATATGACATTTTTCTCTAAAGCATTAGCACGCAGTGTTGCTTTATTTGATTTAGGAATAAGGTTCACAAGTACGAAACGAATAAAATATAAATGTAACGAAAAGGGTAAGCCATTCAGTCCAGTGTGTCACTGCGAGCACTTTGCGGGAGAACTGAAAAGAGCCAGCGCAGGAACGATGGTTTACTTCGCTTGTCCAGTTTGAGCATTGCCTGTGAAGTTTCATAATGTCAACAACTATACAGTTGGACCTCTCTGTTCACTGATAAATGACTAATTGACAGAAACGCTTAACCTTTAATTTCAGTTACATTTCATCTTAGTTTGTGAATTGACTTTATAATGAACACAACGTGGATCCAATCTTCAACGTTGATCTCCAGATATTAACTACAGAATAGCGTCTCATTTGGTATAAAGTGCCTCCCTGTTACAGTCAGCTCATCGTGACTCTGAAAGACTCTAGAGAGAAAGATGAAATCACTGGTTTTGCTGCAAATCGTTCTGGTGCTTGTCGAGCCAATCATTGCGGATGGACAACCAAGACCAAGGCTTTTCTTTACTGGTTAGTGCATTTATTTGAAAACGGGCTAGAACTCCACCAGCCCCTCAAACGTGTGCTGTTTTGCAATTGAATTTTGACTGATTGTTTGCCTTCTTTCAATCAAGCCGAATTCCCATCCCCACCTGCTCTGAATGAAAAGTTATCATTCCATTTTGGAAAATTTTGGAGGAAATTTTAAATTTAATTTGCTGATTGTTGACCCTCAAAAACTGTTCACGAATAAACTGTTCTCAGCAGCTTCGTTTCCATGCTGTAAAGGGAGACGTTTAAAAATCTCTCTTTGACCCGCCGCTCCCGAACTCTGCAATATCCCCTAGTCCCGATAACGCTTCTTGATGCCCAGACCACTCTAATTCTGATGAATTATAAGAGATTAGGCAGTGACTCGTTGTTTGCATTTTGTTCAGCTGTCTTAGCCCCGGGTTGTGGAATGCACTCCGTACAAACACAATATATTCTCGAAAACAGTACTTAAAACAAAACAATTGACAAATGGGCGGCACGGTGGTTCAGTGGTTCGCACTGAGGCCTCAAAGCATCAGGGTCCCTGTTCAATTCCAGCCCCAGGCGACTGTCTGTGTGGTGTTTGCATATTCTCCCCGTGTCTGTGTGGGTTCCCTCTGGGTGGTCCGATTTTTCTCCCACAGTCCAAAGATGTGAAGTTCAGTTGGATTGGCCATGCTAGTGCTAGGTGCATTAATCAGGGGAAACTGTGTCTGTGTGGGTTACTCTTCGGCGGGTCGATGTGGACTTGTTGGGCCGAAGCGTCTGTTTCCACACTGTCGGGAATCTAATCGAAAAGTGCTTGATAACCTGCTCATGTGTATCTCCTTCTGTATTGTTTTCTTCCTGTTTGAAAGAAAACACTGTTCACAGAGTTATTTTACGTATCCATTGATTAAGTCACACTGGGAGCACTTTGCGCAGTTCTGGTCCCTCTGTCCCTTGGTAAGATGCTACTTGGAACAATTAAGGAATGGCCTTGATCTCCCTGGGTAAGACAACACAAGACCCCTGTGAAGCTTCATATTCTTCTTATCTCTCGGTTTTACATTACTTCGTCCACACTGGGATAGGACCTTGTCTCCATCGCCCTTAGTTACTTTCCACCTTGTTCACTGTACATAGAGATGGTTCAATCTGCCTTTGTATGACCACATTGTGCATGGGTCTGGACTCCACATCTCTCGGTTCAGAAACAGTTGCAGGGCAGTGCACAGTCCTCTGCCAGTGACTACAATGGGAGCAAGTGGACATTTCTAGTCTCTATATCCCTTCATAACACAGCACTGAGAGCATTGGTTGCGGTATCATCTTTACACCCCTTGGTAAGGCCACACTGAGAATACTGTGCAAAGCTCAGGTGTCCACCTCCTCGATTCAATCACTCTAGCTTCACTAGATAAAGTTCTGGATGTCATTATACTTGATTTTGTGACACACTGAGTGTTAATTGTTTTGCAGTGGACATCACTGTACTATCCCTTTCTCTTTAATAGGTTTCTTCAAAGCTTGTGCATTTGAGAAAGGAATCTGCAAACGATCCCCTTGTCTTCAGCATGAAATCCCGGTAATGGGCATGTTTGTCATCGGAGGATACTGCTGCAAGAGAAAATCGATTTGAAGTAAAATGAATCTAAAGAGAACAACGTGAGACGGGCCAAGTGATTTCTGTAAATTGACTATGTTCTATTGTGTAGATCTAATGACACTTCACCTGCTGCTTTCTGAATTGTATCAATAAAATTCGTTGCATTGTCTGTTGTCCACACCCTAGTGTTTTTTTCATCCATTTGATCGGAAGGAGGGAAGATCATAGATAAAAAAAACAGACAGAATCATTCAAAAATTGTAGTTCCAACAACGCTAGGCTCACAGAATCACATAGTTCAGCCCCATGCATCTATCACCACCCGCCGGGAGGCCCTGTCGTATTGGAAGATATGGTAAAGGAATCTTCTTGCTGGTTCCCACCTTCCACCCTCCTTCAGCTGATGGTCTTGTCCTGTACAATGTTAAACAACAATCATAAACCATTAGTGAGAAGCCAGCCCTCCGAATCCATTCTGACTTTCGAACATGAATCGCCTCCACCCTGAACGTTTCGGTTTCTCCAATGATTCTTTCAATTATCCGAGATTTGAACACCAAAATATTCCTGGCGAGGGAAACTGCAAAAAGGGGAATATCGTTCTTGCCTTCCTTCTTACGATTTTCCTGCTTCAAACACATCTATCCACATCATCATTAGTAGGAATACAGATCACTCAGTCTGGTGAAGATGAAATGTTGCCTTCACTGAGAACACAGTTCTGTTGTTAGATACAGACATTGTGCCAAATACAGCAGAAACTGGACAGATCGTGAAGCTAAAATCTGGGCATCCATGTTGCTTCATTAACAATCTCTTAAATCATGGCAGGGCATTTGCCTCATGCATAATTATCTCACAGCATCCCCTGAAAGACCTCTGACAATTCCACTCACCTTGGCTTGTGAGGAAATCTCCAGAGAGGTTTGGAGAATCTCTGCAGCTCATCATGCACATGGGACACTGTTGTTTCTGAACTTCCGTGGTGTTGGGAGCAGATTTTGTTTTTGAATGTGGCTGCGAAACATTCACTCTGTTTTCATAGAATCCCGAAACTGAGGAAACAGGTTTTCGACCCAATGGGCCCATTCCGACGTTCAGAAGAGTAACACACCTAGATGCAGTCCGCATTCCTACAAACTTACATTTCTCCTTGCTAATGCATCTACCCGACAAATCCTTGAACTCTATGGAATATTTAGCAAGGCCAATTCACCTAACCTGCACATTTTTGATCTGTGATACGAAACCGCAAAACCCAAAGGAAACCCACGCAGACACTCGGAATTGAGTGCATGCAGGTCCTGCC